>NW_027498900.1:0-44866 GCF_021521415.1 Bidens hawaiensis
GCGGACATCCAGGAAAAATTTGGGATTTTTCTAAGGTCGTTTGGTATTTACGACATATTTAGTGTTTAAATGATGTTTAAAAATAGATAAATAAATTTTAAATAGGAGTTAGGGTTCTTTGATTTCGGTTTTGTGGCTGGATTATGGCAGAAAATTAAGTTAATTAACGTAATATAATATCATGTAAGGCTTCTAACTTGTGGGCTTGGGTCGGGCCTTGTGTTGTAGTTTTAAAACTTGACCAAAAAGGCCCCTAGAGTCTTCCAACTTAACTCTTTTTTCACCATCTTTCATAAACCTACAATTAACATTTAAAATTTGTAAATTATTGCACTTAACCCCCAATACTTTCATAAAATAAACAATTAAGCATAAAAACCATGATAAAATCATAAGGAAAGTAAGTGTGTTTTACAACACATCATGACCGTGACCCGCGTGACCGCGGGTTTATTTTTGAGTGAGTCTTCGACTTCACGTCAAATTTTGGCGCCGTTGCTGGGGATCGAACCCAGGTCACCCGCGTGACAGGCGGGAATACTTACCACTATACTACAAAATTTGACGTGAAGTCGAAGACTCAGTCAAAAATAAACCGAATACAACTAGTTAGATAGCGGTAAGCGGGTATCGAACACAGGGAGTTTGTGGAAAATTCGTAGCGCCCAACGTGTTTTAGATTGATAATGTTAATGTTTACTTTAACATTATCAAATTTTGGCGCCGTTGCCCGGGAGTAGTGCGCAACGTGTGTTAGATTTAGTAGTTTTTGTTAGTTATTTTCGGGTTTATGCTGGTTTTGTTAGTGTGCAGGTACCTACAGGTGTATGCATACTAGAACATCTGACAGGTCATCACCGCTAGTTATTGATCCCGAGATTGACAAAACACTTCGAAGAAACCGAGTCTTACTTAGGGAGAATAAGTTTCTTGGTTCTCCAACCGCATCAAACAACATGGATTCACCAGCTCCCACTTCGGGTCAAACAATCTCGACTACACCTCCACCAAATCTACCTCCACCAATCACTATTAATATACAAACAACATCAAGTGAACTCCAACCACCACCCACAACCGAACCCATAGCTGCTCAATACACCTACTCAACATCATCCACATCACCACCTATTACCAACCTTTTTCCTACCTTTGGTGCGTCATCATCATCTCAACAATATCAACCACCACCACCCTTTCAACAATCACAATCAAACTACCAATACCAACCCCAACAGTTTATGCAACATTCAAGATCACAAGGTGCGGGATATGGATATGGGTTTGACAATGAATTCGAGGGGTATGAAGTGGAAGGTTACTACACGGGAGGTGATGGAAGTCAAAGGGTAAATCCGGGAAATTTGGCCTATGGTCAATGGCAACATCCGGAATCGGTGCAAGGGGTTTAATAGACAAACACCACCGGTTATTCAACAACCGCATCAACAACAACCGGTAGTTGTCCAACAAAACATGCAACCACCACCGATTTAACAACAAGCTCAACAACACCCACCGGTTGTTGTGAATCAACAAGTTCCGCCACCAATTATTCAACAACCTCAAGGGCAACCTCAAGATCCACAATTTCAACAACAAATGCCCCAACCACAGTTTCAACAACAGTTTGCGCAGCCAAGGCCCGTTTATAGGCAAATGGGTCAACCAAGAGTACCAATGGGGGTACCAAGAAGTCATGCAAGAGAGATGGTGAGGGGGATTGAAGCCCATTTCCAACCCATAATTACTAATAATCCGTCTCCGGTGGTTATCCCTCTCAATAATCAAGGGAGGACATTTGAAGTAAGGACCAATTCCCTTCAAAGTCTTCAGAAGTATAAAGGTCTAGCAACGGAGGAACGTTACTTCCACTTGGAGGCATATGACTCCATTTGCAACACAATTGGGGGTCAAGGTTTTACATCGGATGAAGTGAAGTTGGTGCTATTTCAGTTTTCATTGGAAGACAAGGCAAAGAGATGGTTTTACACTTTGCCTTCCGCGTCTGTTTATACTTGGGCCGAAATGCAACAAAGATTTTTAGAAGAATTTTACACGGCCCAAAAGACCAATGATGCGAGAAGAAGTTTGAGAACCTTCTAACAACAATCGGGGGAAATGTTTCATGAAGCATTCAAGAGGTTTAACATGATGATTAAAAATTGTCCTCATCATGGTATTTCTTTATGGGAGTTGTTGAATGCATTTCATGAGGGTTTGAGCATGGAGGATGAACGGGATTTGCGGTCGATCACTAATGGTACATTTGGTACCAATTATGAACAAGATGATTGGGCGTATTTGGAACAAATGGCGGTTATATCAAAGAGAAAGGCCCAAACCGAACGAAGAGCAAGACCGACGATTAGTAGACTGCAAGTGCAAGCCGTGGAAGAAGGAAATGTACAAACCACTAATCAAGTAATCGATGTTTGTACAAATTGCAACGAGTTGGGTCATGCAACGGAGGTGTGTGGGGTAGGTCAAGCACCGGTGGAAGAGCTGAATGCACTTCAAGGGGGAGGTGGTAGGAATTACAACATGAACTCCAACACCTACCACCCCGGGTTAAGAAATCTCCCGAATTTTCGTTATGGAAATCCGGCTACTCAATCTAACCCGAATTTTCAAGGAAATCAAAGCAATTATGTCCCTCGCCAACAATATAATAATCAAGATAATTATCATGACGAGAATAATCAAGGATTTCAAGGTCAAGGGGGTGGCGGTCAAAGCGGGTCAACGGGTCAAAGTTCATCGAGTGGTAATGAGGTTATGGACATGTTAAAGTTGATGCAACAAGACATGCAACGAAGAAATCAACTTGATGAGGCGCGAATGCAAAAGGATGAAGTAAGAGATAAGGCCATCCAATATTTGACTACACAAATGGGTCAACTCGCAACTGAAGTGTCCGAGTTGAAGAAGAATAAATGTCAATTTCCAAGCGACACAAAGGTAAATCCTTCTCATAACTCTTCTCGTAATGTTCCTATTAATCACATTAGTGTTTTAAGAAGTGGTAGAGAAGATTTATCACTGGGTGTGGTTGATGGGGAAGTTGAGGATATTACGGGTAACGAAAGTGATGATGAAATAGTAACAAATAAACCCACTAAACATGTCACTTTTGAAAAACCGTTACAAAATCCGGGTCAAACTTCAAATTTAAATGATAAAAATAAGGAAGTAGAATCAAAGGTGGTTCCTTTTCCTTCGGCTTTACTTGACCCGGGTAAGAAAAATATTTTTTCAAGAAGGGTTCCTCAAAAAGAAGAGATGTGGGAAGTTTTTAAACAAGTAAAGGTAAATTTACCTCTACTTGAGGCAATTAAGCAAGTACCCGCATATGCAAATTTTTGAAAGAATTATGCACTCAAAAGAGGCAACAAAAAGTGCCTCTACGAGTGGATTTAACTGAGCGGGTAAGTGCGGTTTTAAAAGAAGATCTTCCGCCTAAGCTTCAAGATCTGGGAACGCCCTTAATTAACATTCAAGTATGCGATTTTCAAATGTCTAAAGCGTTACTAGATCTTGGGGCCGGAGTAAGTATTCTTCCGGGGTTATACGACCAATATGATTTTGGTCCTTTAAAACGAGTTGAGACAACGGTTGTGTTAGCCGATTTGTCCCTTAAACTCTCCCAAGGAATTGTGCGGGATGTGATAGTAAAAGTTGAAGAATTTTACTATCCGGTTGATTTTTTGGTCTTAGACTACTCATCGGTTGATTCGACCAAACAACAAAATGTTATATTGGGTCGAACGTTTTTAAACACCGCTCATGCTATTATTGACTGTCGATCGGACACGGTCGATATGGCGTTTGGAAATAGGAAAATGAGATTAAATGTGTTCACTAACGGATCTAATGCTTTATGTGGTGATGAGTGTTTCATGGCAGATATTTTTGACACGTGTGAACCGCACGATTATGAGGACTATGCTTTAGAAGCATGTGTTTGTGATTTTTCTGAACAGGTACGTCTTTGTGCATTGAGGATGGAAGAGAAAAATCAAGACGTGTTGGCGGTTAAAGAAGGACGACCACCATCGACTCATCAAATTGAAAGTCTACCAGCTATGATCGATTCGGGTACAAAACCATCATTGAAAAGTCCACCAAAGTTAGAATTGAAGGACTTGCCAAGCCACTTGAAGTATGCGTTTTTGGGGGATAATGACACATTACCGGTCATTATTGCATCTAATTTGGAAGAGGCCCAAGAAAAAGAATTGTTGAAGGTGTTGAAGGCGAACAAGGCTGCCATAGGTTGGACAATTTCCGATTTAAAAGGCATTAGCCCATCTATAGTTATGCACAAAATCATCACCGACGAGGAGGCAAAACCAACTCGAGAAACTCAAAGAAGGTTGAACTCCAATTTGAGAGAAGTTGTAAAAAAAGAGGTAATAAATTGGTTGGATGCGGGAATCATCTATCCCATCTCGGATAGCGCATGGGTAAGTCCTACACAGGTGGTACCGAAAAAAGTAGGTATACAGGTAATTAAAGATGAAAACGGTGAACAAATCGCCACCCGACCGGTCACCGGGTGGCGAGTTTGCATTGATTATCGTAAATTAAACGCCGCTACATCTAAAGACCATTTTCCATTACCTTTTATTGACCAAATTATTGAAAAATTATCGGGTCAAAAGTATTACTGTTTTTTGGATGGGTACTCGGGTTATAACCAAATTGTCATTCACCCGGATGACCAACACAAGACCACTTCCACCTGTCCATATGGCACTTTTGCTTTTCGGCGAATGCCATTCGGATTTTGTAATGCCCCGGCCACATTCTAACATTGTATGATGAGTATTTTTTCGGATATGGTCGGGGAGTCACTCGAGGTATTTATGGATGACTTTTCCATTTTTGGCCAAACTTATGAAAATTGTCTCAATGAATTAGAAAAAGTTTTAAAAAGGTGTGTTGAGACAAATTTAGTTCTAAGTTGGGAGAAAAGTCATTTCATGGTGCAAGAGGGTATCGTTTTACACTTGATTTGGTGTTTTAATTATTTCGTTTTTGTTAGTTTTCGGTTTTGTTTGGTTTTAAATCAATTTGTATTTGATTTGGTTGAATTATGGACGAATTAGATTTAATTCGTGTTGATTAAGGCATTGTAGAGGTTCGGTTAAGAGGAATTGAGGTTTGGATTGGATTTATGTCTTTTGGATTTGGATTCGGTTTAAGTCCGAAACAGGGGTGTGTTTTTGGTCAAATTGGATTGGTTATTAAGGTTAATCGATTACGAGATAATGTGTATTGGATTCGAAATTTGATTACGAGAATTTTGATTGGTTATTAGTACAATTTGGTTGAGTAACGAGGTTGTATTACGAATTTGGTATTTCTGGGTTTTTGGGTTAATCTTCATAATTTCTGGAAATTAGTTTGAAGATTTGAAGATTTGAAGATGAACTTGATTCGTCATCTTCTTCCTGGTGATTCACTATATGTTTCTTGGTGATTCGTTATCAACAGTGTTACTTCGCTACCTTGTTCGTTAACCAATTCGTGTGAGTTATTGATTCGTGTTATCTAGTTCGTTAACTAGATTAACTGATTCGTGTGACACGTGTTCTTCTTGGGATTTGTGTCATAACAACCTTTGCCACGTGGCATAAGGTGTCAGAGTTTGTTACAAATGGTTGTAACAACCTGATTCGCTAGAGTGTGATTCGCTAATCCACTGTAGCTGATTCGCTAAGCATTCCTTAGTGATTCGCTAAGTTTATGTTGGCGATTCGTTACTGATTATCATCTGATTCGCTAAACTAATCCTTTGTAATTCGTTGGGTCAATTCGTTAAGTTGACTTGGTCAATTCGTTTGGTCAATTCGTTTGGTCAATTCGTTATGTTGACTTGGTCAATTCGTTTGATCAATTCGTTAAGTTGACTTGTGATTCGTTAAACCTTTATCTCATTCGTTATCTGTTTCGCCATTTGGGTGATTCGTTAACCTTATTTGTGATTTGTTAAGTTGACTCATTAAGTTGACTTTTGATTCGCTAAAACACTCTCCTCATTCGTTAAGGTACTTCGTTACTGATCAGTCTTAATTTCGTTAAGGATTGATTTGCTATAACTGTTCACAGTTCGCTACAACTGTTCACAGTTCGCTATAGCTGTTCACTGACTCGTTAAGATATTTCTTTATTTGATTAGATTTTCAAAGATGGCTGGTATGTATGCATTAGCGTCTCAAAACATGTTGATGCAACAGATGTTGCAACTTGATACCGAGATAGGTTCACATTCTAAATGTCCAAGATTGATGAAGTTCAGTGACTTTGCCAAGTGGGAACCTCGGTTTCGTGCACATGTGGGATCGGTTCATCCTGACTGCTCATATTGTCTTGATGAAGTTTATGTTGCACCAATGATTGGTAATGATACTATTGGATATACTCCTAAATCTGTTTCTCAATACTCACAAGAAGAGAAGAAAGCTTTAGAAATCGAGATAAAAGCATATTCTACTTTGACTATGGCATTACTAGAAAATATCTTTCAAAAAGTTGGTAGTATCAAGAGATTTGCGTCTTTATTTCAACATCTGCGAATGAGAAGCATGGGAAACACAGCTGAGAGTAAGAAAGTGATGCTCAAGTTTCAGTTTCGAAACTTTAATTTATTGAAAGGAGATACAGTTGAAGAGATGACTACAAGATTTAGTCATTTAATTGCTGAAATGGACAAGATGAAAATGGAAATTTCTGAAAGAGATAAAATTGACACTATTAAAAGTGTGCTTCCAAGTTCCTACTCAACATTTCTAATGGTTTTGAAAGAGAATGATTATTTTCTGAATGAAGACTTGACGGCACTTGAATTTCTACAAAAGATCGAAGCTAGAGAAGATGATCTTAAGTGTCAAAAATCCTCCAAAGAAAATCAAGATCCAGCTTTCTATGGTGGAAGTATGCCTCTTAGTTCAACAATCTCTCCAATCACTGCTTTTCTTACTCATGCGGCAAGTGAAAAAGAATCAAGTATGTTTAATGATCCAAAAGTTTGTTTCTACTCTACTAGTAATTCGGGTGGTTCTGGAAGTTCAACTAATACCAATCCATTTGCTACACCACCTAGTGTTAATATGAAGGAAGCTGAGCAAAACTTTGCTTTTCTGACGGCTTTTATGTCTTCATATGAAAACTTAGTGAATAGTAAAATTGCCACAAGTGATTTAACAGATGAGGACTATGACCAGATAGATCCAGATGTTCTAGAAATCATGGATTTGAAATGGAACATGGCTATGATCGTTCGTAAAGTTAAAAGATTCATGCAGAGAACTGGAAAAGATCTTCCAGCTTTAAACAAGAAGTTGGGTTTTGACAAATTAAAAGTAAAGTGTTAAAATTGTCAAGAATTTGGGCATTTCGCGAAGGAATGTGACAAACCAAGGAAAGAATACACTGGACCTCGTGGTCAAAGTCAAAATGCTTCTACACCACGAGGAAGTGATGCTGAAAAGAAACCATCTTCTTTTACAACACAAGCAATGTTAGCAGATGGAACTGATTGGTCACAACGGTTACTATGCAATGATGTTCAAGCAAATTTGGCTATGTTTGGGTTACAAAATGATTGTCAAGATGCTACTGGTAGTGCGATGTCTTCCGATAATGATTCTGGATCTGATTCTGATGACTCTTGCGACAAGCCTTCTGAATCAATGTTTGCTTGCATGGCTAAGATCAATGAGGTTAGTAATTCTATTTCTACTACTTCATTTGTTAAAGCATCATGTGTTGACTGTGAATCTAACAAATCTAAGTTAGAAGCATTGAAAAATCAAAATGATAATCTTATAAGAGAAATTGCTTCTCTTAAAGATACTTATCGACAATCTCTTGAATCTCAAAGGAGATCTCGAGAAAAGACTGAAGCATTGTCGACAAGTAACCACGATCTCAAAGCCGAGTTATCTGTGAAAATGACCATTAATGACCAAAAGTATCAGGAAATTTTGAAACATCGTTCTAAGATAACTGAGCTTGAGAATGAGGTTCTTGAATTGAAGAACAAATTGGGAAAATTTAGGAATTCATCTTTTCTGTTGAATGAAATTATTTAAGTATCTGGAAAACAAAAAGATTCTAAGAAAGGTATTGGTTTTGTTGAAATTCCACCACCTTTTCATAATGATTATTAAATTAATCCTTTTGCAAGAAAAGAAGAGGATTTGATTCAAAAAGAATCTGTGATTTCTGAAAAACCTAAATTGGTTAAACCTGAAATTGTCAAACCCCAAGTTGCTCCTCAAAAACCTCATGTGGAAAGTAAAAAGGTCTTTGTTGAAAATGTTGATAAAGTGATTATTGAAGATGTGTTTGAACCTGAGATAATAAACAAGAATAAGAACATTCCTAGTTCTAATCATATTCTTTGCGAACCTCAAGAGTTTGAGGAAGCTGTGTATGGTTCATTCAAATCTCAAATGAACAAGGAAGAAACTGTGAAAACCAAACAAGTGAGGACAAAGAAGTCAGTTAAACCAAAGATTTCTGACGAGGACTTAATGCGTTTCATTAATCCATCGAGTTCTAAGTCTTCTTCGGTTAGAGTTTTTAAGTTAAAGGGAATGGATACGATGTTCACTGAAAAAGATATTCCAATAAGTATTATAAAACCTGAACTTATTGAGAGTATTTTTGTCAATGAAACTTCAAAAATTCAAGAACTGGAACGTGTGTATGCTCAAACAAATACATCAGTTCAATCTGATCCGTTGACTAAGGCAAAACAATTTTTAAAACAAGATAAGAAGATTAACTTTGTGAAGTCAACTGGAACAGATACACTAAAAAGCTTTTCGAACTGTTCTAATTTAGATTTTTATTTAAAGAAGAAATCTGAATTATCTGATGAGTTTTCTAAGAGCATGACTAAATACGTGAGTCATCATCATTCATCTGCATCATTTATTCCAATTTCTTCTAAACATCATTATGTAGACATGCCAACTTGTTTTTTATGTGCTCAACAAGGTCATGTTGTGAGGAATTGTAGTCAGCAAAACTTTCAGAATCTTCATCCTTTTATCAAGGACAAATCTAAGCCAATTCCATTGGTCAAGGAGATCCTGAAACGACCTGTGTCGTATGCTGATGATACTCATATTTTGTTCTCTGATGTGAATCCTCGGAAGGTTTTTCATATCAATGAGACACACGGTCAAGTGAAACCAAAATTCATTCCAACTGAACCGATATGTCAAAACAAGAATTCAAACATTGTTCAAGCAGCATACTTAAGACGAAAGTCTAAGAAGCTAGTAACTTATTCACAAGTGGCTGAACAACAATTGAAATCTGTTAAGGTTAATGTTCAAAGAGAAAACCAAAAGGTGCCCAAGACCGAGGCCTGGGCTGCCTTTTTGAACTAATCACTTTTGTCTGTGTGTAGGGTTCATCCAAGACCATTTCTGGTGAAAACTGGATCATGGATAGCGGATGTTCTCGTCATATCACTGGGAATCTCAACCTATTAACCAATATAAGAAATATTCAAGGGGGTTATGTAGCGTTTGCTGGGAATTCTGGGGGCATGATCACACAAGAGGGTGAAGTTTCAAATGGTCACATTACGTTTGAGAAAGTGAATTATTGCGACAAGGTTGATCATAACTTATTGAGTGTATCGCAGATTTGTGATAAAAAGTACACTACGATATTAACTGACAAAGAGTGTCTTATCTTGAAACCGGGTTATGTTATTCCCGAGGACATGCTTGTCATGCGATCACCACGATCAAATGATATTTATGTCTTAAATATGAGTTCTAAGATATCAACATCGATCGGAACATGTTTTGTCTCTAAAGCAACCAAGAAAGACTCGATTCTATGGCATCGTAGAATGGGTCACATACATGTCAGAAAGATGAATTATTTAATGGCAAATTACTTAGTTGAGGGTGTCTCGTTAAAGAATTTTAAGTTATCTGATCACTGCGTTGCATGCAAAAAGGGCAAGCAGAAGAAGAAGACACATCCCTCTAAGTTATTGAATTCCATTGATACTCCTCTTGAACGACTTCATATGGATTTGTTTGGTCCAGTGAATCGTGCGAGTATTTCTGGCGACTGGTATTTTCTTGTAGTTACAGATGATTATTCAAGATATTCATGGGTGTTATTTATGAGTTCAAAAGATCAAACACCAGTTTTGGTACAAAACCTTATTACTAAGATCAAATCACTGTATAAACAAAAGGTAAGGAGAATCCGAAGTGATAATGGTACTGAATTCAAAAACACTATATTGGATTTCTTTTGTATTCAAAAGGGAATTCACCGAGAATATAGTGCACCTTATGTACCTCAACAAAATGTTGTTGCTGAAAGGAAAAATAGAACTCTGATTGAAGCTGCACGTACAATGCTCGCTGATTCAAAGCTTCCTGTTCAATTTTGGAATGAGACAGTGAATATAGCTTGTTATACGCTTAATCGAGTTCTAACAGTGAAACGACTCAAGAAAACAAGCTACGAGATCTTACATAATAGAAAACCTAATTTAAAGTACCTGGAACCATTTGGGTGTCCGTGTACAATGTTGAAGAAGGATTCGGGTAAATTTGAAGAAAAAGCTATCGAAGGGTATTTCTTGGGATATGCATCTCCAAAGAAAATGGTTTTTAATTTCACATCTGGCTGTGTTGAAGAATGGTACCACGTGGACTGTCAAAAGTACACAACTCCTCCTCAAGGGAAAGGTCCAGACTGGATGTTTGACTACGATAGTTTATTTAATTCTTTTACTCCTTCGACTGAACACATCGATGAAGATCTGGTTCGAGCATACTTTGAAGATCATTTGACCATTCCAAGATCTTCAAGTTCTAATGAAGTTGAAGCTCAACCAGATGCTCCAACTGAAGAATCTCAAGTTGTTTCTCCAGTTGCTATTGATAATGTTTCTACTTCTTTTGATGATGATCAAGCTGAAATTCAAGTTATTGATCTTGACAATGATAATGCTTCATCTTCCGAGTTGGGTGAACATTACACTAACTTATTTGATAATGTTGTTGTTCCTGAAAATCCCACTCTTCAGATTCATGGATATCATCCACAGGAAAACATCATTGGAGAACTTGATGTGGGCGTTCGTACACGTCATCAAGTTGCTTCGTCAAGTGACAATAACACATTGTGTGCTTACACTAACTTAAATTCTTCGGGAATTGTGAATATTGCTAAATTCAATTGCTTTCTATCTCAAGTTGAGCCAACGACAGCTCGTAAGGCACTTGAAGATCCGTCTTGGGTAGAAGCTATGCAAGAGGAATTACAGCAATTTGCACGTTTGGGTGTTTGGAATTTAATAGACAAACCTGCTAGAGTCAAGAAAGCCATTCCGACTAAATGGGTATTTAAGTGTAAGAAGGACGATCGAGGGGTGATTGTCAGAAACAAAGCACGTCTAGTGGTGCAGGGTTTTCATCAGCAAGAGGGTATTGATTACACAGAGGTATATGCTCCAGTTGCAAGATTAGAGTCGATTCGAATCTTCCTGGCTTATGCAGCTTATAAGAATATCAAGGTCTATAAAATGGATGTTAAAAGTGTTTTTCTCAATGGTGAATTACACGAGAAAGTGTTTGTCCAACAACCACCTGGTTTTGAAGATCCTGATTATCCAGACCGTGTTTACCGATTAAACAAGGCTCTGTATGGTCTACATCAAGCCCCGAGAGCTTGGTATGGCACGCTCGCCGACCATCTGACTGATAATGGCTTCAAACGAGGAACTGTTGACTGCACTTTATTTCATAAAACTGTTGATGATGATCTTCTTCTAGTCCAGATTTATGTTGACGATATTATTTTTGGGTCTACAAACGACACATTGTGTAAGGAGTTCGAGAAGTCCATGCAAACAAAGTTTGAGATGAGCTCGATGGGAGAGATGAATTTTTTTTAGGGTTGCAGGTTCACCAGTCTGCTCATGGAATTTTTATTCATCAGACTAAATATGTGAACGACGTCTTGAGCCGATTCAAGATTTCTGCCGGAAAAATCCCTTCTACTCCTCTTCCAGTAGGGCACAATTTATCACCGGATGAATTGGAGGATTCTGTTGATCCTACCCTCTATCGTGCCATGATTGGTTCTTTAATGTATTTAACGGCTTCTCGCCCTGATATTATGTTTGCTGTTTGTCTTTGTGCTAGGTATCAAGCAAGTCCACGAGTGACTCACCTAGCTGCAGTCAAGAGAATTCTTCAGTACTTGAGGGGAAATCCAGACATCGGGTTGTGGTACCCCAAGGAAGATACTTTCATTCTTACTGCCTACTCAGACTCAGATTATGGAGGATGCAAGATCAACTTCAAATCAACGACTGCAGGATGTCAATTTTTAGGAAACCGGCTTGTTTCCTGGCAGTGTAAGAAACAGACAACGGTCTCCACTTCAACCGCCGAAGCTGAGTATGTTGCAGCCTCGAGTTGTTGTTCCCAGGTTTTGTGGATACAACAACATCTTCGCGACTACGGTATGAAGTTTCTTACTACTCCCATCTTGATTGATAATTCTGCTGCTATTAGTATCACCAAGAATCCCGTACAACATTCTAAAACGAAACATATCGAAATTCGATATCATTTTATACGGGATTGCTATGAAAAGAAATTAATCGATCTTAAGAAAGTACATACTGATTTTCAGAAAGCCGATCTGTTTACTAAGCTTTTGACAAAAAGCGTTTTAAATTTTTGCTTGATTTAAACGGATTGAAGACCCTCGCTGATATCCTTAAACAAGGATGACTATCTTTATTTTCTGTCATCTCTTTCTTTTAAAATTTATTTTGGTTTTAGGGGGTGAAAATTTAGAAAATACAAAAAGAGTGTGTTCTCGTTTGTAAAGTTAAAATCCAAAAACATTAAAAAAATTTTCAAAATACAAAAATAT
Organism: Bidens hawaiensis; assembly: GCF_021521415.1. Classification (NCBI taxonomy): domain Eukaryota; kingdom Viridiplantae; phylum Streptophyta; class Magnoliopsida; order Asterales; family Asteraceae; genus Bidens; species Bidens hawaiensis. The sequence continues at coordinate 12,946 of NW_027498900.1, forward strand.
TGTGATTTCTGTTCTTTAATTTTTTTCCTTTAAATATTTAGAAAAACCAAAAACATTTTAAAATTTTGAAAAACTAAAAAGAATGTGATTTATGTTTTGTACAGAAAAATCCGAAAATCCAAAAAGATTGTGAAGTTTATTTTGTTTTTAAGAAAATTGAAAAAGACAAAAATATTGTGTTTTTAAAGTTTGTACAGAAAAAAAAAATTTGCAGACGTTTTTAGATTATTTTCTCGCTGAAAATTATATCGGTTATTTAAGTTTGTGAAGCATGTTTGCATGTCTTGGTCCTATGATTCACTTGTAAATTGATGGTTAGCCATTTATTTATAAACTTAAGTTAACTGTGGCGATTATATTTATCTTTTCTTTATTTTATGCTCCTCAAAATTTTGAGTTTTTGAAGCAAAAAGAGAACATGATAGTACATTGATTATCTTGACCCCAAATTCAGCAAAAAGTAAGCTTAAAAGACTGTGTGCTTAATTGCATTGGTGCATTGGTAGGTCTTAAAACAACCCAGTAGAGTAAAGTATGTGATATAAACATAAAGAAACGCCAAATTGAAAGGGGTGTTAGTCTCTAGCAAAAGTCTCGGTGAGGATGGCAGAAATGTAATAACCAGTCATACTCAAGCCTTATATTTGTTGATCACCCAAAAATCAAATAAAGCAAATAACAAGCGTTAAGATTATGGACACTGTGAGTCTTTATGCGGCTTAACCATCTGGGTATTCATAAGCATGAATATTTCACTCGCCTTCTAGAGCAAACCCAAAGTCATTAAACTTGATCACCGCTGTACTTCGTACAATGTAAATTACTGACTTGATCAAAATCCGCTGTTAGTCATACAATTGTTCCTCCCTTGCGTGCGTCTTAATACCATTAAGAAACGGACCATAGGGGATACAATGTATGTAAGCCGGCAGATGGACTCGTGCATACTCACTCACAGTAAAGGAAACTTGATGCATTGCTCAAAATTTCTACAATTGGTATCAAAATTTTGATCAACAATATAATGGTTTAAGTCAAGTTGGGATGATTTGGCAAAAATCAAATTAAGCTTGAACCGTGATTAGAGGCTGATAGTTTCTGATATTCTGTGCTTTAATTGAACTATTTAATCATATCACAAAAATACTTGAATGTGTGTTATTAGATTTATGTGGACAACAATACCAATGACCGACTTATCGCCGGTCATAATATCGCTGAAATATAAAACTGTGATGTAAGGGCAATTTGGTCAATATGATTCTCTGCTCAAACTCATCAAAAATACAAAAATATGTACTGTTTTTGATAAAATCATTGAAAAATACAAAAAGATTGTCTATTTTTTTATAAATACATTCTTTAAATTCTTACAAAATACCAAAAATATTTTCGTCTTCTTTGTACAAAATACTTAAATAATTTTAAGTTATGTTTCGGAAATCTGAAACATTTTTAACGTATCTGGTTGTCGGGATAAAAGGGTTTTTCGATAATTTGATTTATTTATTATTTAATTCTTTAATTAATTCATTAATTTATTCATTCAATTATTTAATTTAAAATTAAATAAAATGAGTTTATTTCATTAAAATCCAATTCGTTATTTATGGATAACGAACTAGGTGATTCTTTAGCGAACTAGCTTCTGGTTCGCTAACCTAATTCGCTTCCGCACTCTGTAACGAATCATCCCTTCGTTATGCATATTTAACGAATCATGACTTGATTCGCTACCTTTAATTTAACGAATCACGTAGCGATTCGCCAACATAAGGAAATGAATTGAGTTAGCGAATGGGCTGATTCGTTAACTTTAAATTACACGAATCGTCTGATTCGTACAAGTTGTACCTAGGGTTATGTGCACTGTTATATAAGACAAGAAAACGAACAGTCTTCCACTGTTCGCCTTCTTTCTTCATTTTTAAGAAACCTGTTCAAATTCTCTCTGAAATTTCGACTTTCTTGTTTGAATAATTCAAGGACATATTTGAGTTTCTAAGGTATAGCCGATCCTGGCGATATCTCTTTCGTCAAAAATGGCTATGTGTTGATAGTTAAATTATGAAATTTTAGGAGTATAAGGGTTTCTGATGTTTTGAAACCCATTTGTGTATAATTTATGTTAATTCATGTATGTTTTTGATGTCATTATGATCGGAATCATATTCCGATACCCTTGGTTGGCTTCAATCATGAATTGATTATTGTTTGCCGGGTTAATTATTGTTTTGTGATATTGGTGGTTCTGTGGGTTCGTTTAACCTATGTACTTAGATATTTTGAGTCTTAATCTCATTCATCTTCTATTACGATTGTAATTCCGAGTACAACGAGCTCATTAGCGTGATGTTTCAACGATAGTTATGGCCTAATTGTTCTCGGGGTCATATTGTTGACTATCTGTGTTCATCCTAATTTTTACCTTGACTTTGTGAAGTCAAAGAACAAGTCTTTATTATGACCATTCGTTAGTCTTAGCGAATTGGAACTGTTTCGTGTCCAATTCGCTAAGATTTTACACGAACTAGCTTAGCGAATAAGATGTTACACGAATCAGATTTAGATTCGCTTAAAATATAACGAACTAGTGTGTAGTTCGTCAAAATTAAATAGTGATTCGCTATGTTTAATTCGTTAAGGTATTTACTTGATAGCGAATCGCCTGATTCGTTATCTCATTGTAACGAATCAGTGTGATTCTCAACGAATGACATTTATTAAATAAATTAATTTTAATATTAAATAAATTAATTTTAATATTCATTTAATTTAATTAAAGGATTTAAATCGTCTAATACGCGTAACTAGATTAATTACACATATATTTTGATTATATATTGTGATATCTATACTCATATTCGGTTTTATTTATACAGTAAATCATGGCTGATCAAGAACAACAAAATCAACCGCCACAGGAACAACCTCCACAAGGACAACTACAACAACAAGATCAACAAGCTGAAATGATCTTATTGCCGTTCGATAAGAAGCACAACATTTGTGCTTATGTTGATCAAGATGTGACTGATTTGAGAACGTTTGGAGCTATGTTGACTTTCTTACGCCGTTCAAAGATACGCTATGCAATTACTGCTAAACCTAAAGTGTATCTTAGTATAATCAGGCAGTTTTGGAACACGGTGGAATATGTTGAGGAAAATAATTGGGTTCGAGCTACAATTAATCAGATCCCTATTACGATTGATGTTGAGGTCATTCGTCGGGTACTTCAATTTGACGATAATGATGATTACCCGAGTGAATTTGACAGGACATTGGTTAGGGTTTATTCACACGCTTGAATTATGGAGGTGATATTCGTAAATCTATGTTGAACAAGAATGGGTTGTGTCCTCCGTACAAGTATCTTCTACATGTTTTACTTCATTCTATGAGTGGACGTCGCGGTGATTTTGATGAGTGTAGACCTAATCCTGAATAAGCCCTTCAACTATTCAGAACTCATCTTTGATCATCTGAAATAGCAACTTCAGCAAACTCTACCGTCAAAGAAGTTCTTGATGTATCCTCGCTTTTTACAGCTAATTATTCAGGATTTGATACCGAATTTGGTGATTGATCGATCATTGGTGAACGATGTTCTTGATATGGAACATATGAAAGCTGAAACGGTGCATCGTATGTTAATCTATAGAAAAGACAAGCCACAGGATAAACGGATGATTGGTCATATAATCAATCCGGATTACCTATGTCCTCCTAATTAGCGCTGGATCCATGATGATTCGGATTCCGAGCGTGAAGGGGGAGAAGGTGGGAAAAATGATGGTGGAGATGATGATGGTAACAATGATGATGGTGTTGGTGGAGCTGGTGAACGAGCTCTTAAAGAACAACAAGATGCAGTCGATGCTGCTCTAGCTGCCACCATGAAAGCTCAGCTAGAAAGAAAACGAAAGGGGAAAGCTGTAGCTACTGGTGAACCATCAAAGAAGCCCTGTGTGTCTGCTGGGGCAGCGATAATTATTGGAACTCCACCACCACGTCAATCAACTACTCAAAGCTCGGCGGTGCCGCTAACTACTAGCACTCCGATGCTTACCTTGACAACGACGATGGTGTCACATGAGAGGCTCGGTCTAATCCCTCAAATGGCGTTGACCGAGATACCGAGGCCTCCTACTGTGTTATCTACAGTATCTTCCACCACATCAATGAGACCTCCTCCTCCGCCAACAACTACTCTTCCTCCACCTTCGCCTAGTGATGTCTCTTTTATGAGGATTACTCGACCTCAAGGACCTGTTCAACCAGTTCATCCATCTGTATACAATTTGCCACCAGGTTGTCAAACTGAAATGCTGCTAAATCTGCTACATCTAGAGACCGAGCCCGATGTCGAAGTGATCAATGAAGAAGAAATGGAAGTTGATCCGTTATTTATGAATACGGATTTTATTTATGAGAATGAGGAGATTGAGATGGAGGATGTGACTGCTGAAGAGTACCCGGACTTGTATCAACACGCAAACGTTGATCATGGTGCTCCGGTATTTCACGAAGATGTAATTAAAGAGACTCAGGATGAACTAGAAAAGGTTGTCCAGCGAACAGTTTCTTCACTCAAAGAAGTGACTGATGATGACATAGAAAGATGGTTCAAACGTCAGAAAGTGGGTAAGATTATCAGTGCTTATCGGTATGTAGATCAAGAAAGAAAAGATACCGCTGCTGCTTTGATTGAGGCGAATCACGTGACTACCTTCAAGACTGTTTCTAAGGTACATGGTGATATTGGCTCCTGGCTCTATGATTCAGACCTTAAAGTATGTATAGTCAAGTGGGAAAAGGGTGTCCAGTATTACGAGAGGATAATGGATGTTTTAACTCTACCGCGTTGGGATGTACATACCCTCGCGAGACGTCCATTTATCAATCGTGGGGGTCACCGAACGGCTGAGTGGTTTCATCAACACTTACTGTTCGAGGTCAATCATGGCTTCAAATTCTTCAAGCCCCAGGTCCCAAGACGTAAGCGCATTGATGAGATTGATCCAAGGACAAGCTAGAAGAAACTTGTCTTGAAAGTGAAGCCGCCAAAGACAATGAAAAGGTTCCTGTGAAGACAATGCCTCAAGATATTCATCTGTCTTTCAACCATTGGTACTATGACAATCGTACTGGCGAGGCCGTTATTGTTCGTGGTCGAGGACTGCAGACTGAGCTCATCAAAATAATCGACCCGATGTGGTTGGTTAATTTATCAGAGACAGACAACGACGTGCTATACAGGAAGCAGATTTTGTTTGAACGCCAAGAAGATTACGACCTGGCTATGCAATTCCAACGAGTCGTTCGTGTGTGTCACGAACATGGAATTCATAGTTGCAGAGACTGGCAGTCCAAGCGCTTCAAATAAGTTAAAGACAAAGAGCTCAAGACGAGGGGGTGTCTGTTAGTGCACGGTTTTGCGTCTGGAGTCTTTGTATTTATCGTTAATGTTTATTTGATAATTAATGTAATATTTAATGTTTATATTTAACTAGTTCGTTAAGATTAAGTCTAGTTCGCTAGGGATGTTAGCGAACTAAGACTAGTTCGTTAAGGTTAAGTCTAGTTCGCTAGGGATGTTAGCGAACTAAGACATTATAATGTATTCCCTCCTGATTCGTTAGGGGATGTTAACGAATCAGGGGGTGGTTCGTTATGTTAAATTATGTAACGAAGGGGAAGCTGGTTCGCTAGGGGATGTTAGCGAACCAGGTCGCCTTCTATATATAGTGAACTACTGTTCACTTTAATGTAAGTTTTGAAAAAGTTTTTGGAAAGTTTGGCTGTCCAGATCTCTCTCAAGCTTCACCTTAATATACTATACTGATAACTTATTGATAATATATACACATATATACAACACTGAATCAAGGTTAATAATGAGCTAGATCCTACTCGTATTAATCTTATATACACAGATCTGAGATCTGTTAGTTGTAATTGTTATTGATTGGTAATACGAGGATCAAACACCGACACCTCTCAGTCTCACCGAAACACTAGCCTAATGGAAACGAAAACTACACAACCATTGATAGAGGAACAATTCAACTTAACTTAAACTAAACCAACTAATCGCTCAAACACCCAAACCCGACAAGAACAAAACCCGCTCTCGCGCGATCTTAATTCTAACAAGTAAAAGTAATGAGACGAATTTACTTCTTATTACCTCTCGGTCTCTAAGAAGGTGTTTCACAACTGATTTTATCTAATTATTTTACCCACTTATCCCTACGGTTGTACTTCCCGCAAATAAACCCTAAACACAAAGTAAAGAGCCTTAAACATGCAACAACTAATCAAAACCGATTATATTAATTAAAGCACGTGGTTATTAGGTATAATCAAACAAAACACAACCACTAAACACAATCTAATTTACTGTTAAATCAAACTTTACATTAACAATTTAAGCCATGATCATTAACAATCCATATTACTAGTCAAAACCTAACAATATTCATCAAACCTAGGTAGAACAAACAAAATTAGCTACTCATTAAGTTTGGACAGCCATTAACATTCAAGTAAATCATTATAAACATCAACATAAACATAATCAAACTCATTCAAAATCCAAGAATAACTAAATCAAAGTCAAACAATCAATTACTTGCAAAACAATCCAAAGAAAAAAATCAATTCAACTAGTTAGGATTCTTGAACAAAAAGTAAAGTTTATGAGAGTTTTACTTAGAGTATATGGCTGATATAAATAATGAAAAACGAGTATAGTTGTTGTCCCAAGTCACCCAAGCCTTCTTTTCTCCTTCCCTAGCCGCCACCTAGCCACCACAAAATTTTCTTTCTTTTTCCTCTTGCTGCCGATCGGACTAGGTAGTAGGAGTTAGGGTTCTTTGATTTCGGTTTTGTGGCTGGATTATGGCAGAAAATTAAGTTAATTAACGTAATATAATATCATGTAAGGCTTCTAACTTGTGGGCTTGGGTCGGGCATTGAGTTGTAGTTTTAAAACTTGACCAAAAAGGCCCCTAGAGTCTTCCAACTTAACTCTTTTTTCACCATCTTTCATAAACCTACAATTAACATTTAAAATTTGTAAATTATTGCACTTAACCCCAATACTTTCATAAAATAAACAATTAAGCATAAAAACCATGATAAAATCAAAAGGAAAGTAAGTGTGTTTTACAACACATCATGACCGTGACCGCGTGACAGGCGGGTTTATTTTTGAGTGAGTCTTCGACTTCACGTCAAATTTTGGCGCCGTTGCTGGGGATCGAACCCGGGTCACCCGCGTGACATGCGGGAATACTTACCACTATACTACAAAATTTGACTTAAAGTCGAAGACTCACTCAAAAATAAACCGAATACAACTAGTTAGATAGCGGTAAGCGGGTATCGAACACACGGAGTTTGTGGAAAATGCGTAGTGCGCAACGTGTTTTAGATTGATAATGTTAATGTTTACTTTAACATTATCAAATTTTGGCGCCGTTGCCGGGGAGTAGTGTGCAACGTGTGTTAGATTTAGTAGTTTTTGTTTGTTATTTTCGGGTTTACGCTGGTTTTGTTAGTGTGCAGGTACCTACAGGTGTATGCATACTAAAAGATCTAACAGGTCATCACCGCTAGTTATTGATCCCGAGATTGACAAAACACTTCGAAGAAACCGAGTCTTACTTAGGGAGAATAAGTTTCTTGGTTCTCCAACCGCATCAAACAACATGGATTCACCAGCTCCCACTTCGGGTCAAACAATCTCGACTACACCCCCAACAAATCCACCTCCACCAATCACTACTAATATACAAACAACATCAAGTGAACTCCAACCACCACCCACAACCGAACCCATAGCTGCTCAATACACCTACTCAACATCATCCACATCGCCACCTATTACCAACCTTTTTCCTACCTTTGGTGCGTCATCATCATCTCAACAATATCAACCACCACCACCCTTTCAACAATCACAATCAAACTACCAATACCAACCCCAACAGTTTATGCAACATTCAAGATCACAAGGTGAGGGATATTGATATGGGTTTGACAATGAATTCGAGGGGTATGAAGTGGAAGGTTACTACACGGGAGGTGTTGGAAGTCAAAGGGTAAATCCGGGAAATTTGGCCTATGGTCAATGGCAACATCCGGAATCGGTGCAAAGGGTTTAATAGACAAACACCACTGGTTGTTCAACAACAGCATCAACAACAACCGGTAGTCGTCCAACAAAACGTGCAACCACCACCGATTCAACAACAAGCTCAACAACACCCACCGGTTGTTGTGAATCAACAAGTTCCGCCACCAATTATTCAACAACCTCAAGGGCAACCTCAAGATCCACAATTTCAACCACAAATGCCCCAACCACAGTTTCAACAACAGTTTGCGCAGCCAAGGCCCGTTTATAGGAAAATGGGTCAACCAAGAGTACCAATGGGGGTACCAAGAAGTCACGCAAGAGAGATGGTGAGGGGGATTGATGCCCATTTCCGACCCATAATTACTAATAATCCGTCTCCGATGGTTATCCCTCTCAATAATCAAGGGAGGACATTTGAAGTAAGGACCAATTCCCTTCAAAGTCTTCCAAAGTATAAAGGTCTAGCAACGGAGGAACCTTACTTCCACTTGGAGGCATATGACTCCATTTGCAACATAAATGGGGGTCAAGGTTTTACATCGGATAAAGTGAAGTTGGTGCTATTTCAGTTTTCATTGGAAGACAAGGCAAAGAGATGGTTTTACACTTTGCCTTCCGCGTCTGTTTATACTTGGGCCGAAATGCAACAAAGATTTTTAGAAGAATTTTACACGGCCCAAAAGACCAATGATGCGAGAAGAAGTTTGAGAACCTTCCAACAACAATCGGGGGAAATGTTTCATGAAGCATTCGAGAGGTTTAACATGATGATTAAAAATTGTCCTTATCATGGTATTGCTTTATGGGAGTTGTTGAATGCATTTCATGAGGGTTTGAGCATGGAGGATGAACGGGATTTGCGGTCGATCACTAATGGTACATTTGGTACCAATTATGAACAAGATGATTGGGCGTATTTGGAACAAATGGCGGTTACATCAAAGAAAAAGGCCCAAACCGGACGAAGAGTAAGACCGACGATTGGTAGACTGCAAGTCCAAGCCGTGGAAGAAGGAAATGTATAAACCACTAATCAAGTAATCGATGTTTGTACAAATTGCAACGAGTTGGGTCATGCAACGGAGGTGTGTGGGGTAGGTCAAGCACCGGTGGAAGAGGTGAATGCACTTCAAGGGGGAGGTGGTAGGAATTACAACATGAACTCCAACACCTACCACCCCGGGTTAAGAAATCACCCGAATTTTCGTTATGGAAATCCGGCCACTCAATCTAACCCGAATTTTCAAGGAAATCAAAGCAATTATGTCCCTCGCCAACAATATAATAATCAAGATAATTATCATGGCGGGAATAATCAAGGATTTCAAGGTCAAGGGGGTGGCGGTCAAAACGGGTCAACGGGTCAAAGTTCATCGAGTGGTAATGAGGTTATGGACATGTTAAAGTTGATGCAACAAGACATGCAACGAAGAAATCAACTTGATGAGGCGCGAATGCAAAAGGATGAAGTAAGAGATAAGGCCATCTAATCTTTGACTACACAAATGGGTCAACTCGCAACTGAAGTGTCCGAGTTGAAGAAGAATAAAGGTCAATTGCCAAGCGACACAAAGGTAAATCCTTCTCATAACTCTTCTCGTAATGTTCCTATTGATCACATTAGTTTTTTAAGAAGTGGTAAAGAATACAAAAAATATTTATCACTGGGTGTGGTTGATGGGGAAGTTGAGGATATTACGGGTAACGAAAGTGATGATAAAATAGTAACAAATAAACCACTAAACATGTCACTTTTGAAAAACCGTTACAAAATCTGGGTCAAACTTCAAATTTAAACAATAAAAATAAGGAAGTAGAATCAAAGGTGGTTCCATTTCTTCGGCTTTACTTGACCCGGGTAAGAAAAATATTTTTTCAAGAAGGGGTCCTCAAAAAGAAGAGATGTGGGAAGTTTTTAAACAAGTAAAGGTAAATTTACCTCTACTTGAGGCAATTAAGCAAGTACCCGCATATGCAAAATTTTTGAAAGAATTATGCACTCAAAAGAGGCACAAAAAAGTGCCTCTACGAGTGGATTTAACTGAGCGGGTAAGTGCGGTTTTAAAAGAAGATCTTCCACCTAAGATTCATGATCCGGGAACGCCCTTAATTAACATTCAAGTATGCGATTTTCAAATGTCTAAGGCGTTACTAGATCTTGGGGCCGGAGTAAGTATTCTTCCGGGGGGGGGGGGGGGGGGGTTATACGACCAATATGGTTTTGGTCCTTTAAAACGAGTTGAGACAACGGTTGTGTTAGCCGATTTGTCCCATAAACTCCCCCGAGGAATTGTGCGGGATGTGATAGTAAAAGTTGAAGAATTTTACTATCCGGTTGACTTTTTGGTCTTAGACTACTCATCGGTTGATTCGACCCAACAACAAAATGTTATATTGGGTTGACCGTTTTTAAACACCGCTCATGCTATTATTGACTGTCGATCGGGCACGGTCGATATGGCGTTTGGAAATAGAAAAATGAGATTAAATGTGTTCACTAACGGATCTAATGCTTTATGTGGTGATGAGTGTTTCATGGCAGATATTTTTGACACGTGTGAACCGCACGATTATGAGGACGATGCTTTAGAAGCATGTGTTTGTGATTTTTCTGAACAGGTACGTCTTTGTGCATTGAGGATGGAAGAGAAAAATCAAGACGTGTTGGCGGTTAAAGAAGGACGACCACCATCGACTCATCAAATTGAAAGTCTACCAGCTATGATCGATTCGGGTACAAAACCATCATTGGAAAGTCCACCAAAGTTAGAATTGAAGGACTTGCCAAGCCACTTGAAGTATGCGTTTTTGGGGGATAATGACACATTACCGGTCATTATTGCATCTAATTTGGAAGAGGCCCAAGAAAAAGAATTGTTGAAGGTGTTGAAGGCGAACAAGGCTGCCATAGGTTGGACAATTGCCGATTTAAAAGGCATTAGTCCATCTATAGTTATGTACAAAATCATCACCGACGAGGAGGCAAAACCAACTCGAGAAACTCAAAGAAGGTTGAACCCCAATTTGAGAGAAGTTGTAAAAAAAGAGGTAATAAATTGGTTGGATGCGGGAATCATCTATCCCATCTCGGATAGCGCATGGGTAAGTCCTACACAGGTGGTACCGAAAAAAGTAGGTATACAGGTAATTAAAGATGAAAGCGGTGAACAAATCGCCACCCGACCGGTCACCGGGTGGCGAGTTTGCATTGATTATCGTAAATTAAACGCCGCTACATCTAAAGACCATTTTCCATTACCTTTTATTGACCAAATTATTGAAAAATTATCGGGTCAAAAGTATTACTGTTTTTTGGATGGGTACTCGGGTTATAACCAAATTGCCATTCACCCGGATGACCAACACAAGACCACTTTCACCTGTCCATATAGCACTTTTGCTTTTCGGCGAATGCCATTCGGATTTTGTAATGCCCCGGCCACATTCCAACGTTGTATGATGAGTATTTTTTCGGATATGGTCGGGGAGTCACTCGAGGTATTTATGGATGACTTTTCCATTTTTGGCCCAACTTATGAAAATTGTCTCAATGAATTAGAAAAAGTTTTAAAAAGGTTTGTTGAGACAAATTTAGTTCTAAGTTGGGAGAAAAGTCATTTCATGGTGCAAGAGGGTATCGTGTTGGGTCACGTTATATCGGAAAGGGGAATGGAAGTGGATAAGCAAAGGTTCGGGTAATATCATCTTTACCTCCACCTAAAAACATTAAAGGGGTAAGGTCATTTTTGGGGCATGCAGGTTTTTATAGAAGATTTATTAAAGGATTTAGTGTTATCACAAAACCTTTATGTAATTTATTATTAAAAGATGTTCCTTTTAATTTTACTAATGAGTGTTTGCATGCGTTTAATGTTTTGAAGGAAAAGTTGGTGGAAGCTCCCATTCTACAACCACTAGATTGGTCAAAGCCGTTTGAGATTATGTGCGATGCTAGTGATACTACTATCGGAGCAGTTTTGGGTCAACGAATTGATAAAAAGTTGGTGGTAATTTATTATGCAAGTAAAACTTTATCCGAAGCGCAACTTAATTATACAAACACCGAAAAAGAATTGCTTGCGGTGGTGTATTCTTTGGATAAGTTTCACTCTTATATTTGGGGGAGTGAGGTGATCGTTTATTCGGACCATAGCACGGTTCGATATATGATGGAGAAGAAGGATGCAAAAGCACGGTTAATTCGATGGGTATTTCTTTTGCAAGAGTTCGATTTAGAAGTTCGGGATAAAAAGAGGTGTGAAAATGTCGTGGCGGATCACCTATCCCGAATTCCGTTAGAGGGTGTTGATGACCCGATGGAGATAAACGAAAGGTTTCCCAATGAACAATTGTTAGCCGTGTCGACTACACCGTGGTATGCCCACTTTGTGAATTATTTAGCAACGGGGTTTATTTCAAGTCATTGGGTGAAGAAAAGAAGACAACGGTTCATGGCCCAAGTGAAACAATATATTTGGGATAAATCGGACTTGTTCAAAATTGGTTCGGATCAAATGATAAGGAGGTGTATTCCCGATTCTGAGGTACGGGAGATTTTGACTCATGCACATGCATCGGCGTGTGGAGGTCATTTTAGCGTTCAAAAGACGGGTTACCGGGTGCTCCAATGTGGGTTTTATTGGCCCACAATTTTTAAAGATGCAAGCGAATATGCCCGACATTGCTTGAATTGTCAAAAATTGGGTAGTATCTCGAAACGGGATGAAATGTCATTGCAACCGATTTTGGTGTTAGAGATTTTCGATGTATGGGGAATTGACTTTATGGGCCCGTTTCCAAACTCGAATGGATTTTTATATATCTTGCTTGCGGTCGATTATGTGTCCAAGTGGGTAGAAGCGGTAGTAACAAGAACCAATGACCATTCGGTAGTTTACAAATTCGTTCAATCCAACATCTTTGCTCGGTTTGGCATCCCGCGGGTGATTATTAGTGATGGTGGGTCACAATTCAAGAATTTCAACTTTGGGAAGCTTCTAAAAAGGTACAATGTAAATCACCGAATTGCTACTCCTTATCATCTGCAAACAAGTGGACAAGTTGAAGTGTCCAACCGCCAAATCAAAGAAATCTTAATGAAGACGGTGCGGGTCGATAGGAAGGATTGGTCTTCCAAGTTAAATGATGCATTGTGGGCGTAGCGGACCGCCTACAAAACTCCTATTGCCACAACTCCTTATCGGTTAGTTTATGGGAAAGGGTGTCATTTACCAATGGAGTTGGCACATAAGGCATTTTGGGCAATCAAGAATGTCAAAGCGGATTATAAGGAAGCGGGTGAATTGAGAAAGTTGAAGTTGAATGAGATTGAGGAAATCCGGGATGAAGCTTATGAATGTGCTTCCGCGTACAAAGACAATCTAAAGAAAGTCCATGATGCAAAGTTGAGAAAACGGTTTTCTGAAGTGGGTCAAAAGGTGTGGTTGTATAATTCAAGGCTAAAGTTATTTCCGAGCAAGTTGAGCAAGTGGATGGGCCCATATGTCATCACAAAAGTGGGTCAATTTGGTGATGTGGAGATTGAAGATGTTCAAGAACAAACAAAACAGGTGGTGAACGGTTAAAGACTTAAACCGTATTTGGAAGGAAAGGACATCAATATGCTCGATGTGGACCGGGTGAGTTTTTTGTTACACTCACCGGATGAGGAAACGAATTAAAAAGGCCAAGGTATGTTGTATATTTTAGTTTAGGTTAATTTAGTTTTTATTTTTAAATTGGTTTTAAAAATTACCTTCCTCGTTTTGGAGCTTGTCCAAATCAAGTGTGGGGAAGACCTTATGTTTTTCTTTACCGTGTTGGAGACAACTCGGGTTTTTCATGGGGCTAGGGTAATTTTTATTTTTATTTTATATTTTTAATTATTTTGGTTTTTCTTGTTTCCTTTTATTTGTAAAAAAAAAAAAATTATTGAGTGAACCGTGGACCACGGTGTGGACCGTGGGCCACAGTGACTACCATGTGACACGGTGAACAGGGGCACCACGGTACGGTGTCCTCTGTTTGTTTTTGCACATCTCAACCGTGACCCATGGTGTGGACCGTGGGCCACGGTCCACTTCGAACCAGCAACTACTATTGAGTCAACCGTGACCCACGGTTGTGACCGTGGGCCACGGTCCGATCGGAACAGACATGGGGGCTGGGTTTTGGGTTCAATAAACAATAAAAAATTCAATTTTAAACAATTATACACCACACAAACCACCTACCATTATTATTTACACCTATATTCATCTTTTTCTTCCTTAAACCTTTCTCCACAAACCCTAACTTCCAACTTCAAAGATCCATAACTTCTTCATAACTTCACCAAATCAACCGATTTTTGAATCTATTTTGACTAAAATTTCACAAGGATTTCAATTCTGCCATTGAAATTGAAAGAATCTTTTGTTTTGTTGGTCGATTTTGGACATAAAGAGTCCGAAAAGTTGTGAAATTTTTGGGGGTTTTTGGTTTACTTTGAAGTTTTCTTCATCTTCATCTCTTACAACATCAAGGTATGGAATTTATTTTCGTTATTGATGATATATTGTATTGAAGTTGTAAGTTGTTCATAATTGTTCTTTTTACCTACTTGCTTGTTGGAAGAAATTAGTCTAATGATTATGCATTATGGTTGTGGCTAGTGAATAATTGTTACAAACATATGTTTGTTATATTGATTAATTGGAAATTATTTGTTTAAGCAATTGTTGAAATTTTTGGTCAATTGATTAACAAGTGATTGTCCACAACCATAGTAACAAGCAAGTGTGGGGAGGTGTATGTTGACTAAACTTGGTTGTTTGCTTGGTTGTTTGTTGTGTGTAGATGGGTAGAACCGCTGATAAGGGTAAGTCAAAGGCATCATCTTCAAGTGGGCGAGCAGCCCAATTAAAGAGACAGAGGATGCAGGAAGAGCAAGCATACGTGCAAGTACAAACGGTAAAACCCACGTGGAAAGGTGGGGGATTGTCAAAGTACCCATTGGAATGGCAAGCGGAGCTATTTGTTGACAAAATGGCTACGTTGAATAAACGACTTGATGGATATATGTGTGAAAAGGAGGTAAACGATCCAGGTTTTGAGGCGTTTGGGATAGTTGACAAGTTTGAAGCTTTGGGTCGGGAAGCATGTTAAAGTGTTATGATAACGAGATTAACACGTTGTATGATAGAGAAATTGAAGAATGGGTGTCCACATTGAGATGTCTTCCCTACAAGAAGTGGCACGATATGAAGTTAATTGGGACGGTAGGAGGTCAAGAAGTGGTGATGTCATTTGACTCATTTAATCAAATCACGCTTTTCGACACTAAGCCAAGCAACTCATACGTATACCCCTCTGCCAAAGACTTATTTGATTGCCCCGACAAGCACCCTCAATGGTACAACATGTTAGAAAAGGTGATTAAAGCAAGATCAGGTTTTGGTGATCAGATTTTGAGAAAATATTTGAAGATCGAGGAAAAATTATTGATGTCTATCTGCTTGCACAACGTGATGCCTCGTCGGGGGGACATTTCAGTAGTAAGGAACAGTGATATTCCTGTTTTGTATGCATTGATGTGTGGAAAGCCCCTTATTTATTACCGATATCTTGTCATGCAAAATATTTGGATCAGCCGAGAAAGCAATAAGCGGAAGTTAATTCCGCATTGTCGACTGATCACAGCATTGTTAAAGAATCACGGTGTGATAACTGACGAGTCGGTGGGAATGACCAAAGTGTTGAAAGAGTTTAAGTTGTCGGATTTGCCGGGTTGTGAGTACACGCAAACTGATAGGCACCATGTTCTTGTGTGTGATAAGGTGAGATGGAGAGTAGCAAGAGAGGATGTTGAAGTGGTGGATGATGATGATGATGATGAAATTGAGCAGGAGGAAGAGATCGGTGAGCCCGATTACATGGATGTGGGCGGTGGTAGTAGTTCCCATCACGGGGGTTGGGATTATTCGGAAGGTTATAATTCCTATGGTAGCAATTGGGCCCATGAGGGGTCCATGAATGAGGTGGTGGAGAGGCATAGGCCTTCCACGTATGAGAATTGGTCTGATGAGTCACGTTCACTATTCGATCATTAGACTTTTATGGGGGCCTATGCTGAACGAGCCGCTAAAGAGAGGCACGACCTGTTGGAAATGTGGAACCGTGCCAATGCATATGGGCGGGAACATGAGATGAACATGAGGTATTTGGATGATCGTAATCGGAGGATGCATGATCAGTGGCACGCAGGTGAACCAGTCGTGTCGGATCCACAAATGGTAGATTACACGACTCTACCTCCGTATGATGGTTCGGTACGAAATCCCTAACCACCACTTCATCATTCAATGTGGGCCAACCCGATGCAATCAATGGCACCACCACCACCACCAGAAGAAGGAAGCAGCGGCGGCGATGGGGCGTTTAACTTCGGCCAGTTCTCAGAGTTTATGACATCTATCTTCGGGCCGGCCCACCCGCCTTACAACTGATCGAGCCGCTTGATGCCAGGTGAACACTGTTTTGTATATTATTGTATAGTTGTTATTTTGTTTGTGTGTCTTTTTGTGTTTTTGGGTGGATGGGTGGCGGATAAAATACTTTTGATTAAGTATTATGGGAATATGTTGGAATGAAGGTGGTGTTTAGCAAGTGGGTTGTTTTATTTTTCTTAAAACCGTACATTGGGGACAATGTATCCCAAGTGTGGGGATGAGGAAAAAATTTTCGTTTTTTAATTTATTTTGAAAAAATCGAAAAAAAAAAATAAAAATAAAAAAATCAGAAAAAATTAAAAAATCAGAAAAATAAAAAAAAATTAAAAGTGTTTTAATGAAACCGGAAAGCGGTAAAATGGCGAGGGTGAAGTTTTGGGTCCCTTTTCATGGTCACAATTCCTTAAGTAACATGTGCCTAGTTGTTTAAAAAAAAGGGAAAATTAAAATGGACCGTTTAGATGGGGATAACGAGTCATGGGGACGGGTACACATGTTTCATATCGGCAGCCTAATTCCTCCGGTATGTGTGTGAGATTTGCTTTATATATAATAAACATATAATATATAGTATATATACACATGTCATATGAGTGCCATTATAAAGAGTAACCGGTATGCCCATGATATCTAGAACTTGGTTGTCTCATGCATTTCGAGATCTTAATACCACCACCTGTATGGAGAAATAGGACTTTAGAAAACCCATTTTATATTGGCTTTAAAAAAAAAAAAAAAAAAAAAAAACTCCTTACTCTACATTATCCTTAGGAGCCAATTGTTGCCTATCCCATTTTTCTTTGTTTTTTGGTTAACCCACATTACAAGCCATGTTAACCTTGACCTTTTTGTTTTAACCCTGTGGATGAAACCCGGTATGTTAAGAGTTGGATATAAGTTGTGTGTCGAGCATAGTACACAATGTACGTATGTCTCGGGTCAGTTGTTTGTATATATTAATGTTAGTATTATCAAAAAAAAAGTTGGAAAATCAAAGAAAAGCTCAAAAAGAGTCGATGTTTGAGTTAGTATCGTTTGTAAATAGTTGTGAGTGAGTTGTTTATTTGTTGAATAAATTGGGTTTCATCCACCATAAGTCACTAAATAAATCCGCTTCCACACCCTAACCTAAGCCATAACAAAACCCTTAGTTCTATTCTCTATGCAACCGGTGGGTAATGGGTGGAGATATGACTTGCTTCCAAGCTTATTACATTGTTCATACTTGGTATTGAGGGCAGAGAGATACTAGCACATTTTATGCTGGTCCAGATATTAAACCGAGAGGAGAGATGTTATATTATGATGGGTGTGATCATGTGTGCCCTAACCGGAAACAAAGTACACTTGTTTGGGCGGTTCCATAGTTTTAAATTGTAACATCAAATTATTTGGTGGGTTATCAAGTGAACTAGTGCACCCGATAAAAATAAGGAAATATAGTATGACTTGGGACCTTAACTGAACCGGTTTTGTGGTAAGATTGGTGGATACAAGTTGAAAATAATAAAGAGTTTGTGTTGAGATGTTGCTTGAGGGTAAGCAACGTGTAAGTGTGGGAATGTGTAACGATTCCGACAAATCCAGGTATACCGTAGCCGGAATATACTATTTACGTGTTATTTAATATTGATTATATGAGTTATAGCACATTGATACGAATATATATGGTTCACAGTATGAATCATACTCAATTATATAGTGAATCGTATTGGAATTACAATTAACCAATGAACGATTATTGAAACCCGAATGAATCGGGAATTACATTATAGACGAAGTATATAATGTTTAGTGATGTTTACGAGGTATGAATGCTTCGGGATAGGTGAATTATAGCACAAAAAAAGGATTTCGATTTAATGGTACGTCGGTACGCTAAACGAAACCTTTAACACCAAATCAAGCAAGAGACGATCAATCAAGCCGAAAAAGATGCGTAATTATTAATAATATGATGTTTTAATGTCATGGTTTAAGTTTTTAAAGTTTTTAAGTCGGTTTTATGTAAATCTTATTTTGACCCGAAAAACGACCATTTTAATTTCGTTTCAAGCCGAATTACGAGTTTAAACGAGAAACGAACTGAACCAGATTATCCAAAACATCATCCGGATTACAAAAATCTGAATGTGTGGCCTAGAATGGATGTGTGGGCCCCACCCCACACATAATGTAGGCCGATCGGCCTTGTTTATGCACACACACTTTTCATTTTTTTCTTTTTCCATCAAAAACTCTCCCAAAATCCCTTCATATCTTTCAAGAACACAACCAAGATCATCCATTTTTCACCAAGATCTTCAAGGTATAAACATGGTTTTATGCTTAAATCTTGTTTCTAATTCTACAATATTGAGAAAAGGAGGTTTCCATGTGAAAGACGGGTGAAAACCCGAGATAAAACCGATTCTCGTGTGATCAAGGGATGTATACAAGTTATACAAAGGATCTTGATCCAAGTAATGAGTTAAAAGTGTTTAGAATAAAATTTTACGGTTAAAATCTTGTTAAAATGAGTTTCCAAGTGAAAGATGGGTGAAAAACCGAGATGGAACCGACTCTTGCATGATCAAGAGATGTATACATGTTATACAAGGGATCTTGGTCCAAGAAATGAGTAAAAAGAGTCGGGAATGGATTTCTACGGTTAAAACCTTTGTTTTTACTTAAAAACCGACACTAGGAAAGAAATGGCTTGATTGTGGGTATAACTTGCTTGGTGTGGTGTTGATGTGCTTGTAAGTGTTGTATCTAGCGGCTAGCAAAGGCTAGAAACCGAGATCTTTGGGATCTAAAGCTAGAAAACACAAGATAGTTTGGTTTTCGTGTGTTATGAAAAAATGGACAGATTTACGTGTGCTTAGAGTCGGGTCACGAAATTTCACAGAGATGATCTACACATGAAAATATGAGATCTGTGAATTTTTGGTAATTTTTGGATAAAAGATGAATATTTGGTGAATTTAATGCTCGGTTTTGGCCAAAAATAGTGAAAAATAGCAAAACATGATGAAAAATTCCGGAAAATTTAAGATAAGCTTTTTATAACATATAAAAGTCACCCACAAAATTTGAGCTCAGTTGGAAAAGTCTAAGTAGGCTTTTCGGTGAAACGAGTTCTAGGGCTTTCTAGCTCGGTTTTGGGTGAAAATGGCTTGAAAAATAAGTTTTAAATTCTGGAAAAATTCCAGGGAGTTATGAGGATGATAAAGATAATCCCAGAAAAATTTGGGATTTTTCTAAAGTGTTTTGGTATTTTTGATATATTTAGTGTTTTAACAAGATTTAAAAATAGATAAATAAATGTAAATTTAGGAAAATAAATCTGGGAAAATTCCAGAAAGTTATGAGGATGATAAAGATCATCCCAGAAAAATTTGGGATTTTTCTAAAGTGTTTTGGTATTTTTGATATATTTAGTGTTTTAACAAGATTTAAAAATAGATAAATAAATGTAAATGTAGGAAAATAAATCTGGGAAAATTCCAGAAAGTTATGAGGATGATAAAGATCATCCCAGAAAAATTTGGGATTTTTCTAAAGTGTTTTGGTATTTTTGATATATTTAGTGTTTTAACAAGATTTAAAAATAGATAAATAAATGTAAATGTAGGAAAATAAATCTGGGAAAATTCCAGAAAGTTATGAGGATGATAAAGATCATCCCAGAAAAATTTGGGATTTTTCTAAAGTGTTTTGGTATTTTTGATATATTTAGTGTTTTAACAAGATTTAAAAATAGATAAATAAATGTAAATGTAGGAAAATAAATCTGGGAAAATTCCAGAAAGTTATGAGGATGATAAAGATCATCCCAGAAAAAACTTGGGATTTTTCTAAAGTGTTTTGGTATTTTTGATATATTTAGTATTTTAATAAGATTTAAAAATAGATAAATAAATATAAATATAAGAAAATAAATCTGGAAAATTTTTACAAAATTCCTTTCTGTCAAATTAAGTTTTGTGCAAAATTTCAAGACCCGAGACTAATCGGGTAATTATTTGTGCTAAAAAGAACATAAAAACAAGTTTTTAAAGCTTAAAACGTGTAAACCGGCAAAGTTCGCATAAGCGAGCTGACTGGTACATGAAAACTCTAAAAATAGACTATTTCATAAATCTAAGTAAATTAAGTAAAAATAAATCATCCGAAAATAATTCGGATGATTTGGGTAATTTTACCCGATTTTACCGTTTCCGGCACCGAAATACCGGAAACGGGCCCCACGGCCAAACGGGGTGTCAAACCGAGCTATAATTTCATCACCTTAACTAAATTGACTGTCAAACTCTAAGCAATGTCAATCTGAATCCTTAGAAGTGTCACGGGGTTAACATTGTCCCCGAATAGAGTACAGTACTGGGTTAACAATGTTCCCAGATGTACCGATTGATACGTAATTAAGTTATGGGAATTATATAGTAACGACTAGATATTATATTACAGATCCAGGCACGTAGCTGTTCCTTATATTACTCACCAACTCACAACAAGGTGAGTTTTCACGAGCCCCTTTTAATGAATTGTTTTAATCATATTTTCCCGGGGCGGAAAACATGTCTTATTTAAAGTATTTAAGTACATACCGATCGTATGGAAATACTTGTACATTTATATATATATGGACTGATGCATAGAATATATAAAATGTTTATAATGTGTTATTGATCTGGGGTAACATAGTTCCCAGGGGTTATTGTTGTTCTGGGGTAACATAGTTCCCAGGGGTCATTATTATTCTGGGGTAACATAGTTCCCAGGGGTTGTTATTGTTCTGGGGTAACATAGTTCCCAGGGGTTATTATTATTCTGGGGTAACATAGTTCCCAGGGGTTGTTATTGTTCTGGGGTAACATAGTTCCCAGGGGTTATTATTGTTCTGGGGTAACATAGTTCCCAGGGGTTATTGTTGTTCTGGGGTAACATAGTTCCCAGGGGTTATTATTATTCTGGGGTAACATAGTTCCCAGGGGTTGTTATTGTTCTGGGGTAACATAGTTCCCAGGGGTTATTATTGTTCTGGGGTAACATAGTTCCCAGAAAGTTATTGGAAATGTTCTGGGGTAACATAGTTCCCAGCATGACTATATTGTTAATAAATGATTATTAAAATGATTTGTCAGTGTTTATTTAAATTAGTGAAACTCACCAACTATTCGTAGTTGACCCGTTTTCTTTACATGTTTTCTAGGTATGCCCAAGTTGGATTGATTGATGTGTGCTTAACTATCTGTGCTACCTGTTGGAAGCTTGCTGCTCTTTGTTTTGTAATGAATTTATTAATGTCTTATCGGTAAAATATGTGTGTATCACCTAGACAGTAATGAATCTCGCAACAATGTAATATGTTATAAATTAATGTAGTGGTATTTTCTTTATAAGCAATGCTGTTGATATCAGATGTGTCTGTTGCATCCCGTGTACGTTTCCGCTGCGGTTACGGGGTGTTACAGAACTTGGTATCAGTGCCAGGTTATAAAGAATTAGGATGTCTGAAAAAGATACCTAAAATATAACCAGTAGCTCAAGTATTATAGGATCTGAATATCAACTAATAATATATTGTGACGAGATCGGGATGAACTTGGATGGACAAGTGGGTTATTATGGTCCGGAACATAATAACAGACTTGTCTGCACGAGGGAATTCAGGGGAAGTCACGGGGGACTTAAATAGGTAAAATTGGCAACATATGTGTAAATGTATAATAATACTATTATGTGGCAAAATTGTATAAGTAAGTGCATGATTAATTTAATTATGAATTACACTACGAAAAGGACTATATGTTTGTTAACTTGTGTGCAGGTATAATGGCAAGAACACCTAGTGTGTTGACGGAAGAGGACCCGGAAGAGGCTAGTTCCGGGGCCTCTGGAAGCCCAAGTGTAGCACCCAGCTCCGAGCCTTCGGAGGCTAGTCATAGTATTTCTAGACAGACCACCCCAGCTAGGAGTGCTAGTGTACCCTCCCCTGCTAGGGTTACCAGGTCTCCTACCCCGCCCGCACCACAGACCACCCCGATTCCCCCCAGACACGGTCCCCGCCTCACGGCGCGGATCAGTGCCCCGTATGTTCCGCCCACTGTTACCCCACCCAGATCCACATACCACCGGGGCGAGTCTTCCCTCCCCCAACCCGAGCCTGCAACCCTACCTGTGTGGGGTCTGCCAAGGCAGGAGCGGGACTTGGCGGCTTGGCTACGTGTTCTCACCGAGCAGGTGAACGAGCACTCTGCCGCCCTGGTCGTGGGGGTACAGAGGCGGGCGTACCTTGGGGACAGCATACTGGACCACCAGTATGCTATTAACCAGTTAAAAAGGGAGTGCTCATACTCCCACTGGTTGATCGACCAGATGGAAACCCGAATGCGGGTTATGATGGCGGTGCTGGTGGTGCTGGTGGCGGTGTTGGTGGGGTTGGTTTACCACCATGTGTAGACGTGTTGGATGGTAGAATCTTGAACCGCTTTTTGATACTCCGTGTAAGTAGTTAGTGGTGATACTAACACGGAGTGAATCTTGTTTAGTTATAGTACAACCACTGGCCCATAGGGGGTCTCTTGTAGGGCATATCATTATCGATACTTTTGGGTATCATTCAAGCACTGACCCATTGCGGGTTATGTCGAGGATGATACCAACATAGGCCCTTTGTATTAAAACGTAGTTATGTAATGTTGACTGGAAGTATGTAAATTGATGTTTGTGTAATATGAATCAATGTTTACTAATGAATGAAGTATGTATTGTGTTTTATATTTTGAGATGGTATTGATTATATATATTTCTTTGATGATTGTGTAGAATGGCACCGAAACGATCAACGAAAGTATCGGAAGTAGATGTGAGCCGTTTGATTGCTCAACAGTTGGAGGCGGCGATACCGGATATAGTATCGCGCATCGCCGCCAGTATTAATAATTCATCTAATCCAACCCCTCCGAGCAATCAAACGCCCATAAATAATGGCGGGGAACATAATGCTAATCCTCCACCTACCGATAACACGATTCCGAGTAATGACGCACCGCCTACGGTGGTCGCTACCGACAGTAATGGCCCTATCCCTACTGTAGAGACCAACCGCACTGGACCATCCAGGGGTTGTTCAATCAAGGATTTTATGTTATGCAAGCCTTTAGAATTTAACGGGTCGGAAGGACCGAATGGGTTAGTGAAATGGTTAGAGAAAATAGAATCAGTGGTAAATATCAGCAACTGTCCCGAGGATTGTGTCGTTAAGTACGCCACCTGTACGTTCACAGACCATGCCTTGACATGGTGGAACACCATAGTACAGACTCGAGGTCAGGCGGCGACAAACCGCATGACCTGGGCAGAGCTTAAGGATCTTGTTTTGAAACATTTCTGCCCAAAGAATGAATTGCAGAAACTGGAACATGAGTTGTGGAACCTAGAGATGCATGGGGCGGACCACTTGGGATATACCAACCGGTTTAATGAACTGTCACGATTAGTGCCGTGGTTGGTCACCCCAGAGTCAAAAAGGGTAGAACGTTATATTTGGGGACTTACTCCAGTAGTGAGGAGTATAGTTAACGCGGGAGGGCACCAGACGTATGAGGGTGCAGTGACACAGGCTGGTATTGTCACGTATGATTTCTTAAGGAGCGGATCGATAAAGACGACGGGAGAGTCGGCTGGGGGAAAGCGAGGTACGTATGACAATAGGATCCGAGAGAAACAGCAAGGTAAGCGAGCTAGGCCCGCTGCCCAGAGCTATGCCATGACTAGTTCGGGCGGAAGGCAAGAACCGCAGAGGGGAACGTTTCCTAAATGTGGGAAATGTGGTTACCACCATAGTGGCGTGTGCAAGGAGGTGGTGTGCCACCGGTGTGGCAGGGTTGGACACTACGCACCAAATTGTAAGACAAATCTGAACAACCTGAACCGTCAACCGCAACCGATTCGTGCGCAACCATTTAGAACTCAACCAGCCCGACAGCAGAACCCGCAAGGAAACCAGATGGTGACCACTAGCCGTGCTTGCTACGAATGCGGCAGCACGGATCACTTCAAAAGGAACTGCCCGAAACTGAATCAGGGAGGAAACGGGAGACAACTCGCAGGTCAGCCATCGGCGTCCAATCCGGCGCGAGGCCGGGCATTTGTGATGGGAGCGAACGAGGCGCGCCAGGACCCCAGCGTAGTGACAGGTACCTTCCTCGTCTCTGATCATTACGCTTCTGTATTATTTGATACAGGCGCCGATAGAAGTTTTGTCTCCGTTAGGTTCCTTTCAATAGCAAACCTTCCTATTGGTGAAACCATAGAACCCTACACCGTAGAGGTCGCTAACGGTAAAACCATGATAGTTAATCGGATTGTTCGGAATTGCCCTTTTATTCTGAGCAAACAATCCTTCCTGATTGACTTGTTACCGGTAGAATTGGGTAGTTTTGACGTGATAGTGGGGATGGATTGGTTGGCTCGTAATAGGGTAGAAATAAACTGTGAAAAGAAAACCGTCAAGATCCGGGTGTCGGATGACGAGGAGGTATTAGTGCAGGGAGAAAAATCCGGCACCATGATACCATTTATATCCCACCTCAAGGTGTTGAAATATATACGTCAGGGATGTGTGGCGTATCTAGCGAGCCTGACGGCCGCTGATTCTGAGGAAAAACGGGTGGACGATATTCCCGTGGTACGTGAATTTCCACAAGTTTTTCCAGAGGAACTTCCTGGATTACCGCCAACCCGACAAGTCGAATTCAGAATCGACTTATTACCTCAAGCCGGCCCTGTTGCTAAGGCCCCTTACAGACTTGCACCGTCCGAGATGCAAGAACTATCCAACCAGTTGCAGGAATTGTTGGATAAGGGGTTTATACGTCCCAGTTATTCCCCGTGGGGTGCACCTGTACTATTTGTGAAAAAGAAG
The DNA here is from genome assembly GCF_021521415.1 of Bidens hawaiensis. Classification (NCBI taxonomy): domain Eukaryota; kingdom Viridiplantae; phylum Streptophyta; class Magnoliopsida; order Asterales; family Asteraceae; genus Bidens; species Bidens hawaiensis. Next base: position 38,498 of record NW_027498900.1, read on the forward strand.
GACGGAAGCCTTCGAATGTGCATTGACTACAGGGAATTGAACAAATTAACCATCAAAAATAGATATCCTCTTCCCCGAATCGATGATTTGTTCGACCAACTTCAAGGTGCGAGCTATTTCTCAAAAATTGATCTTAGATCGGGATACCACCAAGTTAGAATTCAAGAGGAGGATATCCCAAAAACCGCGTTTCGGACTCGCTACGGCCACTACGAATTTTTGGTTATGCCTTTTGGGCTAACAAATGCGCCAGCAGTGTTCATGGATCTCATGAACCGAGTCTGTAAACCCTATCTCGACAAGTTCGTCATTGTATTTATTGACGATATTTTGATATACTCGAAGAGTAAAGAGGAGCACGAGCAACACTTAAAGTTAGTTTTAGAGCTCCTGGATCAGGAGAAGTTATATGCAAAATTCTCCAAGTGTAACTTCTGGTTGCAAGAGGTGCAATTCCTCGGTCATGTTATAAACCACCAAGGAATACACGTTGATCCGAGTAAGGTTGAAGCTATTAAGAATTGGCAAGCGCCTAAATCTCCGAAAGAAATCCGCCAATTCTTAGGCTTAGCTGGATACTATCGTCGATTTATAGAGAACTTTTCCAGCATCGCCCAACCTTTAACCCTCCTGACTCAAAAGGATCGGAAATATGAATGGGGTGAAGAGCAGGAAACGGCGTTTCAAACGCTAAAACAAAGATTGTGCCAAGCGCCAATCTTAAGTCTCCCCGACGGAGACGATGGATTTGTTGTATATTGTGACGCATCCCGTAGAGGGTTAGGATGCGTGTTAATGCAAAATAAAAAGGTCATAGCCTATGCGTCTCGACAGTTGAAAGTTCATGAGAAAAACTACACTACTCATGACTTGGAACTGGGAGCAGTCATCTTTGCACTTAAAATCTGGAGACACTATCTCTACGGTACAAAGTGCACCATATTCACTGATCATAAAAGTTTGCAACACATATTCGATCAGAAAGAACTGAATATGAGGCAACGAAGATGGGTCGAGTTGCTGAGTGACTATGACTGTGACATACGATATCACCCCGGCAAGGCTAACGTTGTAGCCGATGCCTTGAGTAGAAAGGATCGAGTCAAGCCACTACATGTGCGAGCGTTGGGGATGATAGTCCAGTCGAACCTTTCAGATTTAATTCGAGTCGCTCAACGCGAGGCGTTGAAAGAGGGCCAATTGGTTAAAGAAGGACTTTACGGGAATGAGAAGAATTTCGAACAGCGTGTGGACGAAATTCTTTATTTCAAAAATCGGATGTGGATCCCGACCCTCCATGACCTTCGTGATTTAATCATGGACGAAGCTCATAAATCGAAATATTCCATACATCCGGGATCGGATAAAATGTACAAGGATGTGAAAGAATTTTACTGGTGGCCAGGAATGAAAAAGGATGTAGCCACATACGTCGGCAAGTGTACGACGTGTGCGAGAGTTAAGGCGGAGCACCAGAAACCTTCGGGAATGTTGCAACAGCCGGAAATTCCCGAATGGAAGTGGGAGCAGATCACAATGGATTTTGTGACACATCTCCCCAAGACACCCCGAGGTCATGATGCGATTTGGGTAATCGTGGATCGATTAACCAAATCGGCACATTTTATTCCAATTAGGAATACTTTTAACACTGAGAGACTTGCGCAAATTTATATAAATGAAATAGTGTCTCGTCATGGCATCCCCATCTCGATCATCTCCGATAGGGATAGCCATTTCACCTCCAAACTTTGGCAAGCTGTCCAAGAAGCATTGGGAACACGTATTGACCTAAGCACAGCTTACCACCCTCAGACCGATGGTCAGTCTGAGAGGACCATTCAAACTTTGGAGGATTTGCTTCGTGCTTGCGTACTGGACTTTAAGGGAAATTGGGATCAACATCTCCCACTCGTTGAATTTTCCTATAATAACAGTTATCACAGCAGTATAAAGGCAGCACCTTATGAAGCATTGTATGGGCGGAAGTGCCGATCACCACTTTGCTGGTCTGAAGTGGGTGACCCGCAGATCATTAGATCGGATCTGGTCCAGGAGACGACCAGCAAGATTCTTGAAATTAAGAACAACCTGAAAGCCGCGCGGGATCGGCAGAAGAGTTATGCCGATACCCGTCGAAAACCGTTGTCATTTGAGAAGGGTGAAAAAGTATATTTGAAAGTATCACCCTGGAAAGGAGTGGTCAGGTTTGGAAAGGCGGGGAAGTTGGCCCCTAGATATATTGGACCATTCATTATTACTGCAAAGATCGGTCCGGTAGCTTACCGACTAGAACTGCCTGAGGAACTAAGTGCAGTTCATAACGTGTTTCATGTGTCGAATTTGAAAAGATGTCTGGCGGATGAAACATCGGTGTTACCCTTAGAGGGTGTGCAAATAAGTGATAGGCTCAACTTCGTAGAGGAGCCCATCGAAATAGTGGACGGTAAGATCAAGCAACTTAGACACAATAAGATCTCGTTGGTCAAAGTTAGATGGAATTCACAACGAGGCCCAGAATTTACTTGGGAACGAAAGGATGAATTTCGGAAGAAATACCCCCACCTATTTCCTCAAAAGGAAGTAGTTGACGCATAAAATTTCGAGGACGAAATTTTTATAACGGGGGGAGAATGTAACGATTCCGACAAATCCAGGAATACCGTAGCCGGAATATACTATTTACGTGTTATTTAATATTGATTATATGAGTTATAGCACATTGATACGAATATATATGGTTCACAGTATGAATCATACTCAATTATATAGTGAATCGTATTGGAATTACAATTAACCAATGAACGATTATTGAAACCCGAATGAATCGGGAATTACATTATAGACGAAGTATATAATGTTTAGTGATGTTTACGAGGTATGAATGCTTCGGGATAGGTGAATTATAGCACAAAAAAAGGATTTCGATTTAATGGTACGTCGGTACGCTAAACGAAACCTTTAACACCAAATCAAGCAAGAGACGATCAATCAAGCCGAAAAAGATGCGTAATTATTAATAATATGATGTTTTAATGTCATGGTTTAAGTTTTTAAAGTTTTTAAGTCGGTTTTATGTAAATCTTATTTTGACCCGAAAAAACGACCATTTTAATTTCGTTTCAAGCCGAATTACGAGTTTAAACGAGAAACGAACTGAACCAGATTATCCAAAACATCATCCGGATTACAAAAATCTGAATGTGTGGCCTAGAATGGATGTGTGAGCCCCACCCCACACATAATGTAGGCCGATCGGCCTTGTTTATGCACACACACTTTTCATTTTTTTCTTTTTCCATCAAAAACTCTCCCAAAATCCCTTCATATCTTTCAAGAACACAACCAAGATCATCCATTTTTCACCAAGATCTTCAAGGTATAAACATGGTTTTATGCTTAAATCTTGTTTCTAATTCTACAATATTGAGAAAAGGAGGTTTCCATGTGAAAGACGGGTGAAAACCCGAGATAAAACCGATTCTCGTGTGATCAAGGGATGTATACAAGTTATACAAAGGATCTTGATCCAAGTAATGAGTTAAAAGTGTTTAGAATAAAATTTTACGGTTAAAATCTTGTTAAAATGAGTTTCCAAGTGAAAGATGGGTGAAAAACCGAGATGGAACCGACTCTTGCATGATCAAGAGATGTATACATGTTATACAAGGGATCTTGGTCCAAGAAATGAGTAAAAAGAGTCGGGAATGGATTTCTACGGTTAAAACCTTTGTTTTTACTTAAAAACCGACACTAGGAAAGAAATGGCTTGATTGTGGGTATAACTTGCTTGGTGTGGTGTTGATGTGCTTGTAAGTGTTGTATCTAGCGGCTAGCAAAGGCTAGAAACCGAGATCTTTGGGATCTAAAGCTAGAAAACACAAGATAGTTCGGTTTTCGTGTGTTATGAAAAAATGGACAGATTTACGTGTGCTTAGAGTCGGGTCACGAAATTTCACAGAGATGATCTACACATGAAAATATGAGATCTGTGAATTTTTGGTAATTTTTGGATAAAAGATGAATATTTGGTGAATTTAATGCTCGGTTTTGGCCAAAAATAGTGAAAAATAGCAAAACATGATGAAAAATTCCGGAAAATTTAAGATAAGCTTTTTATAACATATAAAAGTAACCCACAAAATTTGAGCTCAGTTGGAAAAGTCTAAGTAGGCTTTTCGGTGAAACGAGTTCTAGGGCTTTCTAGCTCGGTTTTGGGTGAAAATGGCTTGAAAAATAAGTTTTAAATTCTGGAAAAATTCCAGGAAGTTATGAGGATGATAGAGATCATCCCAGAAAAATTTGGGATTTTTCTAAAGTGTTTTGGTATTTTTGATATATTTAGTGTTTTAACAAGATTTAAAAATAGATAAATAAATGTAAATTTAGGAAAATAAATCTGGGAAAATTCCAGAAAGTTATGAGGATGATAAAGATCATCCCAGAAAAATTTGGGATTTTTCTAAAGTGTTTTGGTATTTTTGATATATTTAGTGTTTTAACAAGATTTAAAAATAGATAAATAAATGTAAATGTAGGAAAATAAATCTGGGAAAATTCCAGAAAGTTATGAGGATGATAAAGATCATCCCAGAAAAATTTGGGATTTTTCTAAAGTGTTTTGGTATTTTTGATATATTTAGTGTTTTAACAAGATTTAAAAATAGATAAATAAATGTAAATTTAGGAAAATAAATCTGGGAAAATTCCAGAAAGTTATGAGGATGATAAAGATCATCCCAGAAAAACTTGGGATTTTTCTAAAGTGTTTTGGTATTTTTGATATATTTAGTATTTTAATAAGATTTAAAAATAGATAAATAAATATAAATATAAGAAAATAAATCTGGAAAATTTTTACAAAATTCCTTTCTGTCAAATTAAGTTTTGTGCAAAATTTCAAGACCCGAGACTAATCGGGTAATTATTTGTGCTAAAAAGAACATAAAAACAAGTTTTTAAAGCTTAAAACGTGTAAACCGGCAAAGTTCGCATAAGCGAGCTGACTGGTACATGAAAACTCTAAAAATAGACTATTTCATAAATCTAAGTAAATTAAGTAAAAATAAATCATCCGAAAATAATTCGGATGATTTGGGTAATTTTACCCGATTTTACCGTTTCCGGCACCGAAATACCGGAAACGGGCCCCACGGCCAAACGGGGGTGTCAAACCGAGCTATAATTTCATCACCTTAACTAAATTGACTGTCAAACTCTAAGCAATGTCAATCTGAGTCCTTAGAAGTGTCACGGGGTTAACATTGTCCCCGAATCGAGTACAGTACTGGGTTAACAATGTTCCCAGATGTACCGATTGATACGTAATTAAGTTATGGGAATTATATAGTAACGACTAGATATTATATTACAGATCCAGGCACGTAGCTGTTCCTTATATTACTCACCAACTCACAACAAGGTGAGTTTTCACGAGCCCCTTTTAATGAATTGTTTTAATCATATTTTCCCGGGGCGGAAAACATGTCTTATTTAAAGTATTTAAGTACATACCGATCGTATGGAAATACTTGAACATTTATATATATATGGACTGATGCATAGAATATATAAAATGTTTATAATGTGTTATTGATCTGGGGTAACATAGTTCCCAGGGGTTATTGTTGTTCTGGGGTAACATAGTTCCCAGGGGTCATTATTATTCTGGGGTAACATAGTTCCCAGGGGTTGTTATTGTTCTGGGGTAACATAGTTCCCAGGGGTTATTATTATTCTGGGGTAACATAGTTCCCAGGGGTTGTTATTGTTCTGGGGTAACATAGTTCCCAGGGGTATTATTGTTCTGGGGTAACATAGTTCCCAGGGGTTATTGTTGTTCTGGGGTAACATAGTTCCCAGGGGTTATTATTATTCTGGGGTAACATAGTTCCCAGGGGTTGTTATTGTTCTGGGGTAACATAGTTCCAAGGGGTTGTTATTGTTCTGGGGTAACATAGTTCCCAGGGGTTGTTATTGTTCTGGGGTAACATAGTTCCCAGGGGTTATTATTGTTCTGGGGTAACATAGTTCCCAGAAAGTTATTGGAAATGTTCTGGGGTAACATAGTTCCCAGCATGACTATATTGTTAATAAATGATTATTAAAATGATTTGTCAGTGTTTATTTAAATTAGTGAAACTCACCAACTATTCGTAGTTGACCCGTTTTCTTTACATGTTTTCTAGGTATGCCCAAGTTGGATTGATTGATGTGTGCTTAACTATCTGTGCTACCTGTTGGAAGCTTGCTGCTCTTTGTTTTGTAATGAATTTATTAATGTCTTATCGGTAAAATATGTGTGTATCACCTAGACAGTAATGAATCTCGCAACAATGTAATATGTTATAAATTAATGTAGTGGTATTT
>NW_027498901.1:0-68845 GCF_021521415.1 Bidens hawaiensis
TTAGTGAAATTTTCCTATCCATACAGTCTAGGAATCTTGTTAGTAGACACTTCTTGTTCTTCGTAACCAGACATTTTGAGAAATCAAAATTAGTTTCTTTGTAAAAACAGAGTTCAAATATATTCAGATCTGAAAACCGATTGTTCAGATCTGAGGTTACTGATGCGATTAGAACAAGATTTATATATAAAAATTAAAGATTTAACCAAAATAAGGAAGAGAAAACACCAAATGATTGTAGATCTGGAAGAAAAATGAAGAACAGAGCTTCTGACGTCACTTTTCAATGGAACAGTGGTCTGCTTACGTCAGCTTTCTTCAAATCTTCAATCAGCAACAATCTTTCCAAAATAGCAGCAACAGGCTCTGATACTACTTGTCAGGTCCCCGATTTCAGCTGGATCTTACTCAAATCATGCCATAGTTCACACAAATAGATGTGTCGACAAGGGAGTTAATGACGGGTTGCTATATTTAGAAATATTACCGTTTGTTAAATGCAGAATCAATAACAAACGATTTGGTTGCTTAAAAGTAAGCAAATGTAACTAACACACACAAGATTCACTCAAAAGATTTCCATTTATATAATGTTCATCATACAAAGGGTAATCGATTTAGGGTTTCTTGAAGGAAAGTTTTTCCGTACTATTCTAAGACAGCCGTCACACTCAATAATATTCTTTCTGAATTAATGAGTCTGACTTCCTTAGGAGGCATGCCCTAAATTATTCCTTTTAATAGGCCCGACACCTCCTTTACAGCTGTCATTCTATCTAGAAACCCTAAATGCTAAAACATATTCAAATTACATATTCAGGAATACTCTAAGTGTAAAACAAGTCTTCCGGGTAGGCTTTGCAACAATCTTCATTTTTCGAGTAGGCTGTGTGCTCTGCCATCCTTCAGAACTTGGTAACATAGAAGTGTGTCCGGGATCAGTTTCCGGGTAGACTTTACTTGAAAAGTATTTTACCAAGTAAAATACTCACCGGGTAGACTTCAATCTTCTTGACTTTGCCAGACTTTGCCCGACAAACCCTTACGAGCAACCTAGTTCTTCGATGGTCCATTCAACTCATTGCTAGAGAATAACTTATTAGCAAAGTGTGTTCGGTAGCACTGTTCCCTGCTTGAGTTGAACTTTGCCCGATGTTACTTAGAAATATTCCATTAACACATCATGCCTACTTGGACCACAATTATTAATGAATACCTTGCTCGATCTTCCAATCACTTGGCTTCATGAGCTTGGTTAGCCAAAAGATTACTCGGGAGTGAACTTTACTTGGCTTTGAAGAACAGACTTGCTTGATAAAATGAACCTTGCCCGGATTTGCATAAACTAGTGAACCTTGCCCGGTAATACACCAATTTGCAAACCCTGCTCGGATATCCACTAAAGAAGACTTCTTGAAGATAACTTTGCCCGATAGACAAAATATTGTACCCGGCAAAGTAAAAGCTTGCTCGGAGGTCTAAGGTGTTCCCGGATCCATACTTAGCGAATTCTGAGGAGGTTGAGAAAATTCCAATCTTCCATATGTCTTTTAGAACAAATCTTTGACTTAACAATCTCCCCCTTATGTCAATTGTTTGACTCAACAGAACTCGCTGATTCCTTGTGGTTTCAAAAATGAATCATTTAAGTCCCTACAGTTAACTAAAAATGTGAAATTACTAGTTTACCCTTTTTTATGATCCGTATGAGTTATTGTGGTTAAATGATTGCTCAGTTTTAGTTTAAATTTAATAATTACCTCCAAATTAAATAATTAACCACCAAACTATAACCAATCCAACCATAATCAACCAACCAAATCATAATCAACCATAAAAAATGAACCGAACTTTTGTTTTAACTAAAATAAAAGTTTCGAACTTTTTTGTAGAAAAAATAAACGAAGTGAACTATCTTTTTAACAAAAATAAACGAACCAAACTTTTTTTTAACAAAAATACAAACCGATCTATTTTTTAACAAAAATAAACGAACGAACTACTTTTTAACAAAATGAACGATGTGAGAACCGAGCCCCGGTGCGGATGCGTGAATAATCGATATTAACGGTGGAGCTCGGATCCGGGTTAGGATCGAATCGCATCGTATTCACTCTTGAACGATAATTATGGACGGATGTGGAGAGTTTGATTTGATTAACAAGCAATAATAGGATGAACAATTGTAATCAAAACACAAAAGATAGATGTAGACGTATGATTTTCATTAACCGAATGATTCTCATCAAGAACACTCATACATACATTCATACATACATAATCATAAAGCGGCCACCCGGGGAGAGCTCTTCTCCGGGGGCAAACTCTCACAATGCACACATGACCTAAACAAGTGACCTAAATCATCTATTTATACTAGTCTTGTGTCTTGGTCTTTACTCCACCGCCACTTGGATAAGACCAAAGAATAAAATATAATATAATATTTCACCCGAAATGCTTCAATTAATCGTTATAATATCTTGTTGTCTTTCCTTAATTTCTTATTATAAACGAGTAACGATTTGATGCGTCGGTCTAAAATATAATACCCAACATTCTCCCCCTTAGACCGATGCCATCGAATCATTTTCACGATCACCTCATAAACCGATGCCTTTCAAAGAAATTCTCCCCCTCACAATAAGCGTCTCCCATTTTTCATTTCAAATCATCTTCTCTTTATCTCTTTCGGATATAGTTGTATAGGCATAAGATCGAGGATTCAAACTTCAATGATCAACTACGAGTTAATCCGAAACCGCAAAAGGAAATAAACTCAAAATTTTCCTTAAAGTGAGTCTTTCACTTGATTCGACCAAAATTTGCAATGAAATTCCATATAATTTTTCTCCTCCAATTTTGTTGCAATGTCAAAAATGAATGTGTCTTTAAATCAAGTGCGGGTGAACATCTTCAATTCAAACAATCTTGACCATCCCTATCAAGAATTGTTGATAAATATTCAAAATAAAGGAATTAAAAGATACCTTTTGTGGTTGAAAGTTGACATTTGACATGGTCAAGTGCGGAGATAAATCAACCATCTTGTTCTTGTAAGCACCTTGTTGAAGTTGTGAAATTTTTGTGATTTCTGCCCAATTTTTGCTCAAAAAGTCTTCAAAATGACCAAAATGCCCCTCGTTGATCCGACACTGTCAAAGGATGAGTTGACCAGAAAAGTCACTTCCAAACGGTCACTCATACTTGGGCAAAAATTTTTCATTAAGAACACACGGTCAAAAGGTCAACGGATAAGCGAGTATACATTCCTTTCTTCATCTTGGCCCGTTTGACTTTGAAAGTCTACCTTGCTATAATTCACGAGCAAAGATATGCATGGGAGAAATTCGAGCATTCCCTACTTGGAAATTTCCATCATTCACGTTATGCTCGATTAAACAGAGATGTGCTCGGAGAAATTATTGATTATGTGCTCGGGGTTAAAGTGTGCTCGGATAATCAACACTTAATTTTTTTGCACATTTAAACTCGTTTCAATGAGCAAATTACCAAAATACCAGCCCTTGTATAAGCAGATCAGTAACAACAGCAGCAGATTAGCTGCTAAATCAGTTCGTTAATCTTCCCATTTTTTAGCAACATATTCAGCAACTTTTAACAGCAATTTCAGTGCAAAACAACTCATTTCAGCGATTTTCAGCACAAAAACAGCTCGTTTAAGCACTTTTTGACAGCAGTTCAGCACTTTCAGTAATAATAATCAATTTCAGTGCGTTTCAGCTCGTTTAACAGCAGTTCAGCACGTTAAACAGCTAGTTTAAGAACAAATCAGCGCGTTTTCAACAACGAATCAGCAGTTTCAGCGCGGTTTTTGGCCCATTTCAGCAGCAAAATCAGCATGTTTAATCAGATTTCAGTTCATTTCAGCAGTTTTTCAGCTAATTCAGCTCGTTTATCAGCAAATTCAGCACCTTTTCATTCGTTTCATTAAATTTCAGCATGAAACAATACATTTCAGCATCAAAATGACCATATTATCTCTTGAATTTTGCATAATCAGCTTGTATCCTTCGCACAAAATACTTGCACCTGCGTTTAAAATGACAAAACTGTCCCTTTAACAGTTGTGCAGCAGCTACAATAGTAGCAAAATTAAATCAGTCAGCAGCAAACCATGAACCATTTTACTGCAGCAACATCATGCACTCGAGATCATGTCTGTTCGTGAATATATATATAGGCAGCAGCTGCAACTGTCCGTAACTTATATCAGCCTCAGCTCAATCCCAAAATCATAGCAGCAACTTTGTTCGTGTATAAACAGCTGACTATACGTGAATTAACCAGAAACAGAATTGCAAGAATGCCTTGTTGTAAATTTACCAATCTGCCATTATTTGCGAATAATCTGTTCAGCCCGAGAACGAACAATCACATCAGCTAATCATCAACATATAGTAATTGTTCTTATCAGCAACAAACATCATAATCTGAGTTACTACAGTAGTTTGTATTTCCTGCATAAAATCTGGTGCCATTGCTGTAATTACCATTCTGCCCCTGCACGTAATCAGTTATCGACACATGAAGACCTGCTACAACAACTCTTATCAGCTCTTGACACACCAGCAGCCCTAAACCACTCAAAAAAAAAAAAATAGAACAGCAACAACGATTTTAGACTTTCAGCAATTGTTAAGTATCAATACCATAAGTCCTTAACCATTCGGGGCTTGCATTTAACTACTCAAAAATGTACATCGCTGTTGTGAATAGCTGCTAGTAACAAGTCCTAAAAACTCGTGACATAGCTTTAACCAGTAAGTTTTCGTGAATTATAATAAGCAGCAACCAATAAGAAAATTTCAAACTATTCGAACACATATCAATAGCTACTGCTCATGTAGGGCAAAAACAAATCTTCTAAATCATGAAATTAATCATGCAAACTATCTTCAAACACACCATATATATCATACGAACCAGATGCAATAACCAATTTGCCCTAATCAACGTCGATTTTAATTTCCCCAAACTTTGACCATAAGAACCCTAACTTTCATATCCGAATTTAAACACTTCATACATGAAATTAATCATTGAAATCTCATTAAACTATCACGAAATCAACATTCCATAACCAATCATTCATCTATTTCATCAAATAATCTGATCTAGAACATCAAATATAAACGAGTTCGACCAAAAACGAACCAAAATCAATATATCTGGACGAAACCGAATACATAAACATGAAATTGATGTTGAATCTCCAAACTAATCATCAACCCAAACATCAATCCACATCTATAACCCTTCAATCATCAAAGTTCATCAAAATCCATGTAAAAACCCATAAAAACTTCAACAAACTTCATTGTTTAACGTCCACGGTGGATTCAAGAGCGAATTGAATCTATTCAGCGGTTAGTCTGAACGATTCGGTAAACCAATTGTGAGAACCGAGCCCCGGTGCGGAAGCGTGAATAATCGATATTAACGGTGGAGCTCGGATCCAAGTTAGGATCGAACCGCATCGTATTCACTCTTGAACGATAATAATGGACGGATGTGGAGAGTTTGATTTGATTAACAATTAATAATAGGATGAACAATTGTAATCAAAACACAAAAGATAGATGTAGACGTATGATTTTCATTAACCGAATGATTCTCATCAAGAACACTCATACATACATTCATACATACATAATCATAAAGCGGCCACCCGGGGAGAGCTCTTCTCCGGGGGCAAACTCTCACAATGCACACATGACCTAAACAAGTGACCTAAATCATCTATTTATACTAGTCTTGTGCTTGGTCTTTACTCCACCGCCACTTGGATAAGACCAAAGAATAAAATATAATATAATATTTCACCCGAAATGCTTCAATTACTCGTTATAATATCTTGTTGTCTTTCCTTAATTTCTTATTATAAACGATTAACGATTCGATGCGTCGGTCTAAAATATAATACCCAACAAGTTCAAATTTCTTTTGAGGACTCATTGTGCCTCCGCCCTAAAACCACATGGATGCAAACAATAATTTTCTATATATATATATATATTATAAGAACTGTTAGAGCATTCTCATCATATCCCCTAAAACTCTGTGAGAGGAGTTTGCAAATTATAAGGTGGAGTTATGAGTGATTGTGAGTGTAAATTATATGGTGGAAAGAGAAATGTAGTGATTTTTTTGTAAATTTGGGGAAACTTTGTTTGTCTCTATTAATTTTTTAATATTTGTTAGTTGTGAGTAGAGGAGAGAGAAAAAACTGTAAATATAAAATTATAAAAAAATATTATTTAATTAAATATGAAAGAGAGAGAGAAAGAAATGTAGTGTTTTTTAGTATAATTATAAAGATAAGGATTGGGGATATGTTGAGAACGCTCTTATAAGAGTTAAAGAGGAGTTGAAAGCTACTACTTTAAAAAAGTAAAGAACTCAACTTCATTTGAGCTTTGAAGACAATATATGATCTCCGATCTAAGGTCCATGGATATCAAGTTTGTGTCAGGTAAAAACCTTCAAAACTGAAGTTGATAGTTAAATAAACTAATTTGTGCAACATGACTATACAAGACACTTTTGTTTTGTGAATGAAAGAGAAAACTGTTTATGAGTTAAAATTACAGAAACACGTGTGATAAAAACTTGAATGTATGGGCCATCACGTAGGCCCAACCAATATACGTATAGCCATGTCTCGAGTTCCATGTGAAGTAAATTGGTACACGGAAAAAATACATCCAAAATGCAAAAGGGGATGTAATGTACGCGGTACATCGACCCAGGGCTCCCATACATTGGACCCGATTTTTTTAAAGGACATGTCTTTCAATTACATTTTGAGGTTTTTCTAATTGTTTTGAATCGTATTGTATTACTTAGCATCGCTAAAGCATCATAAAACTACATACTTAGCATGTCAAAAGACATATTTCAATGTTAGAGAATGTTTGTGTTTTGGGCTGGGGATTTATGTCACATAAATATTTGGTTACCCAATTTGTATATGATTAAAAGTTGTCGGGTTTTCACAAATAAGGTTATAGTTTCTATCACAACCTACTTTGACAAATAAATAGTATCGGCAAAAGTTACAACTACTAGTTTTAGTTTTAAAAGCCATTAAAAGGTTTTCATGTGTCAAATTTTAAAAATCCAGGACCAATTCATGAATATTAAAAAAAACGTTTATAGAAGTCGAACAATGTTAGAAATAATGTTTTGCGGTGGAGGTCATTGTCGTAATACTATCATGCATTATAACGGTCATACAAAAATAACTGAAACTGAAATAGGACTATATAACCTATGATTTATCCCACGATGTGACCACGAATTTCTCGTCTTAGCTATGAACATATTTCTCAATAAACTAATTAGTTTTATTTTAAGCTGTCAAGACAGCTATAGAGACGTAAAAAATCAATGTGAAATGGTACATGGCAAAGAACAAGATCCAACAAATATCCAAGTTTATATGAGAAGATATATAAAGTTTAAACTAACTTTTATAAAAACAAGATCACGTCAAAAATAAAGTCTTGCATACCTAAACAATGGCTTATCTAAAACAAAAGTGATTTGTTTTTGAAGTGGTGAGATTTTCATCTCCCCATCCGGCGTAACGCCTCTAATCTAAAGACCAAAGAGTGCTCTTTGCAAGACACTGAATATTTTTCTGATCTAATTGACTTATAAAATTAAGTCATAAGACTTTATGCATTTTGAAAGCAAAAGTATATTTATTTTTATATTAAAAAATCCTAAATCTTTAAATGATCAAAAGCGAAGTCTGCAAAGAATCTTCATTAAAAGATATATATGATTCACATTTAAGAACAAGTTAAAAAGAACACTTTAAACAAATAAGCCAATCACGAAATGATTTGGAATGAAATAAATAACTTTTTTTTTTTCATTTTTAGGGACCTTTTTTAGATTTTTTAAACGTCTGAAGTACAAGTTGATGTATAATATGTTAGTAATGACAAACTGCATGTTACGTAACTAGGTCTTGGTTTCTATTTATTTTAATTAGAGTGTCATTCGATTTGTGTTGGTTTGAACGGTTCATGTAAGTGGATCTTAATGCCGTACATGCAATTGGTGCCAATATATAATAATCTGAATTGTTATGCTTGCGGCTCGTTTATTTTTATTAATTGTTTTATGTATACATATCTTTTTACCTTTCTTTATAACATAGTTATTATCATATATGAAAGCAATATTAGTACTTTTATATTATTTAGTTACTATCATATATCAAAGTGATTTTTTTATGAAAGTGAGTAAGAGGAAATTATTATACAACAAAGCACTAGAAATCACTCAGAAGTTCGATCTTATAAGAAAGCAAAAAATAAATATTGCATATTTGTCTCTCTACTCGTGACTAGTTTATAAAATATGCGATGCTTTTGTGAATCTTGTAGAAGTTGCTGCAAGATAAATTAGTTGAAGAAGAGGATATATGCCCATTTTAATCCAATTATATATTATGCATTTATTATAGTAAATTAAAATTATAATATTTATACAAACAATATGTTGAATGATATGGTTTCAAGTGATCCCATCCTTTCATTGATTTTGACCATATATATATAATACATTCCCTCATAATAGGGAAGTCAGTTAAAACAAATTAATACTATCTATAAATACAAATGGCATATTCTTTATACAAATATATATTCTATTACACCCCCGCAGTCGAAGCAGGAGGTGGTCGAATGTTGAGACTGGAGCGGAAGTCATCAAACAGGATGCGTGGAAGACCTTTGGTGAAAATGTCAGCAATCTGTAGACGACTCGGAGTATGAAGAATCCGAATTGTACCTCGTTGAACATGCTCGCGAACAAAGTGAATGTCAATCTCAATGTGTTTGGTACGATGGTGCTGCACTGGGTTGTTGGACAAATAAATGGCACTAATGTTGTCACAATAAACCAGAGTGGCCGAAGAAAGTGGTCTGCGAAGTTCTAAAAGAAGGTTGCGAAGCCAACAGATTTCTGCAACAACATTTGCGACAACACGATACTCCGCTTCTGCGCTAGAACGAGAAATAGTCGCCTGTCTCTTGGAAGACCAGGAAAGAAGATTATACCGCACAATAGCCAGACGTGGAGCGGCGAGTATCAGGACAACCCGCCCAGTCAGCATCTGTATAAGCCCGAAGAGAGACAGTGGAACAAGAGGACAGTGTGAGACCGAAATCGGCAGTACCACGAATATACCTGATAATACGCTTTAAAGCATTCCAGTGATCAGTGGTGGGGTTATGCATATGAATACATATCTGCTGAACTGCATAACTGATGTCTGGTCTTGTGAAGGTCAGATACTATAGGGCACCCGCAAGGCTTCTATAGAGCGTGGGGTTATCAAATGGGACGCTGGAGGAAGCACTAAGCTTCAGTTTAGTGTCGACGGGTGTGGCCACTGGGTTACAGTTGTTCATGCCAGCTCGGTTCACAATGTCTAGAGCATAAGGTTGCTGAGAGAGAAACATATAGTTACCAGATTTGGTAACAGAGATACCCAAGAAATAACTGAAAGGTCCAAGATCTTTCATAACAAATTCAGCCGCAAGGCTGCCCATGAGTTTCATCCTAAGAGAGTTGGATGAGGTGGTAAGAATTATGTCATCCACGTATATTAGGAGGTAAGCAATGTCACCCCCGTGGTGGTAAGTGAAAAGAGAGTGATCACATCTGCTCTGTATGAACCCAATAGATGTTACAAAGTCTGTGAAACGCTGGTACCATGCCCGTGGTGCTTGTTTAAGACCATACAAAGATTTCTTGAGAAGACAAACATGATCCGGAAAATCGCGGTGCCGAAACCCCATTGGTTGGTACATGTACACTGTCTCAGTAAGATTTCCATGTAAAAATGCATTGGTAACATCCACTTGGTGGATGGACCAAGACTGAGATAAGGCTAAGGTTAAGACAGTGCGAATAGTAGTCGGTTTGACAACCGGACTAAATGTTTCCCCACAATCAATACCAACTTCCTGATTTCTGCCATCACATACGAGACGAGTCTTGTATCTCTCAAGAGTGCCATCTGACCTGTATTTATGACGAAAAAGCCACATACTACGAATAACATGCATGTCAGGACGTCTCGAGACAAGTTCCCAAGTCTTATTTTTAATTAAGGCATTAAATTCCTTTTCCATGGCAGAGTGCCACTCCGGGTTGGACAATGCGTCTTTGGGGTTTTTAGGAATGGGGGTGATGGTGGTTGTGGATAGGTTAAAAATATGTTTGGGTTTTGTGATGCCGGACATGGCACGGGTGGTAATTGTGCGGGTTGGAGGAAGCGGTGGTGGAGGTGGTATCGGGCTGGTTTGGACCGGTGAGGAGAGGGAGGGAGTGGTAGGTGAGGCGGGTTGAGGTTGATGGGTTGGGCCGGTTGGGGAGAGTGGGCTGGAGTAGGTGTGATAGTGGACTGGGAGTTGGAAGTAGAGTGGATGTGGGCCGAGGTGGTTGTAGTGGGGTTTGGGCCTGTTGGTGGTTAGTGGGGCGGGAAGGCGTGGATTGGTCTGCGGTCATTGGGCCAGGTGGGTCCTTTGAAGGACCGTGGGTTGGCAAATAAATGAACGGGTGGGGACTGTCTTCCAGGAAAGTGTATGTGTGGGTGGTAGGAGTAGGGGATTTGGAGAAGGGAAAAATAGTTTCATCAAAGATTACATGGCGGTTGATGGTAATGGTTCGGGTTTTAAGGTCAAGGCACTTGTATCCCCGGTGGTTGGGTGGGTAGCCGAGGAATACAAACGGGTAGGAACGGTAGGCGAGTTTGTGAATGGTGGTGTGTGGTATGAGTGGGTAACACATGCAACCGAACACGCGAAGGTGGTCATAGGTGGGTAGGCATTTATATAATCTGTGGGTGGGGGTTTGAAAATTATGTATTTTACTTGGGATGATATTTAGCAAGTTGGTGGTGGTTTCGAGGGCATGATGCCAGTAAGTGTTAGGTGTTGAGGAATGTGCGAGTATGGATCGCATGTGGTTATTAATGGTGCGGATTTTTCGCTCGGCTTTACCATTTTGGGAGGAGGTGTGTGGGCAGGAGAAACGGAAGTGCATGCCATTGGTGTTGCAAAAAGTATGAAATTGATTGTTGGCATATTCACCTCCGTTATCACATTGGAATTGTTTTATTTTGGTGTTGAATTGGGTTTGCACAAATGTGTTAAATTTAGTGAACATGGTAAAAACTTCAGATTTATTGGTTAAGGGGTAGGTCCACAAAAAATTGGTAAAATCATCCAAGAATAAAACATAATATCGGTGACCCCCATTTGAAATTATAGGGGAGGTCCACACATCACTATGAACAAGATCAAATGGCATTAACGTGCGTGTATTAGATGAAATAAAAGGTAGTCTAGTATGTTTTCCATAAATACAAGCAGTGCAAACATTATTATTCAAAGAACCAAAAGAAATTGAACTAGAAGTTTTTAAAGTTTGCAAAATGGCTGGGCCTGGGTGGCCGAGCCGTTGATGCCAGATGTCTTGAGTGATTGCTGCATAAGTGGAAGCAGTGTTGAGGTTGGTGATGTTGGACGGGCTGAGAGTCTAGAGATCCCCCGAGCTATTGCATCGTAGGATAGGTCTCTTGGTCTGTAGGTCCTTCACAGTAAAACCATACGGGTCAAATTCAACAGATAATTGATTGTCAATTGTGAAACGACGAACAGAAATTAGGTTTTTAACTAGGTTAGGGGCATATAAGACATTATTGAGTTTAAATGGTGGGAATGGTGGTGGTAGGGTAATATTGCCTTGTCCCAAAACTGGAATGGTTTTACCATTCCCGACAATAATGTTGCGAATAATGCCAGAATTAAAAATAGACGGAAACTTATCATATTGAGGAGACATTGTACCTGACGCGCCTGTGTCCATAGTCCAAGAGGAATCATTATTCTGAAGCGCCAAGTTGTAGAGAGCTTGAGCGATATCGGTTGGCGAGTACCCAGCAGCATATGATTGGGCCGATCCAGATGAGTTGGGTCTCGGGCCTAATATTCCTGGCCCAGCAGCATTGGAGTGGGCTGTATTGGATTGTGGAGAGGATTGGGCCACAGGAGCTGATGGGTATGGACAGGGAGGATATGACCATGGGCTCCATGATGGTTGTTGGGCCAGGGAGGGGGCTGCCAGGAGGGGACAGGAGAAGTGTGATGTTGCTGAAAGCGGCCGCGACCATAGGAGAATTTCCCCCTGGGACGACCCCTGCCACGACCTCGATAACGGTTGCTGGTGCCGGTGTCTGATCTGGGTGGGTTACGGTTGTCCAAAGGTTGTGAGGTGGGTGTTTCGGGTGTTGTTAAGAGAGCCGTTCCAGCATGTTGGGCAGATTGTTTAGCTTGGGATGATTTCTGATCTTCGACTTGACATAATTTTGACCGAGTAGCATAGAAGTCTGGGAGGGGTTGGGTGTTTTGGAGAATGAGAGAGATGCTTTCGAACGGTCCAGTCAAGCCTGTCAAGATTTGAAGAACGAGTTGGTTTTCAGTTACGGGTGAACCGAGACTCGTGAGTTGGTCATATAGGAGCTTCATGTGTTGGCAATAGGCTGAGATATCGGGGAATTGATCAAGGCGAGAGTTGAAGAATTTATTTTGAATGGAAATGGTACGAGTGGTTTGATTGTCAAGAAAAAGATTCTTAAGTCGGCACCAGGCGTCGTACGCTGTGGTGTTGGGAATCATTATGGTGTGGACAAGGTCGCGAGTGATCGTACCATAGATCCATTGTAAGACAATGGCGTCTATGCGTTCCCACAATTCTTGGTGAGGGGTTTTGGTGGTTTCCTTTTCTTTGTCAGAGGACGAAGAGGAGGTGGCTTGGATACGGGGTTGAAGATGATCAAAAGCATCATATGCTTTGCAGTGAATAACAAACAATTCGGCCCAGGTATTATAATGCTCGTTTTGGCTGTCAAGGATGATAGGAATAAAATTTTTAATATTTGTCACAGTCACAGTAGGGTGGAATGAGGATGCCATGATTGTGTATGTATGATTTGAAGAAGAAGAATACGGCAGGAATGAAGGTAGGAAGAAACTAGGGTAAGGTTATTGATACCATGTTGAATGATATGGTTCCAAGTGATCATGGCAATACTATCCCTCATAATAGGGAAGTCAGTTAATACAAATTAATACTATCTATAAATACAAATGGCATATTCTTTATACAAATATATATTCTATTACAATAGTCTCGTTTAGCCTCACGAGTAAACAAGACTATCCAACTAACATATGAAGCTAGGACTCGAGCTCATCAGCTCAAGTTTAGTTTTAAGTACGTTGAAGCTTGACTTTGTTGGAACTTTAATAAGACAGTCATGAATAGCACGCATCGAATCGATTCCATGGGCACCGTTAATTTTATTTTTAATTTAAAATGTTTATTACTTTTTAGTATGATAATGTACCCTCGTAAGTCCTAACCAACGATGTTAACGGATACCCTTACAATTATATTATAGGTACAACATGGGCACGTGCAAACACGGCCAAGTTATTCTACAAAATGAAATAAAAATAAGAATGATGGGAAGCCATAATTAATTGATAAGTATGGAACAAAGGAAAAATGGTATAAAAGTAATATTACAAATTTTCTCTCTCCACATGCAAGTCAAATGTTAATTCCCCAATCATTTGTAAACGTTTATAACTTTTTCATATGATTTTTTTTTAAATAAAATTTACCATAATAACAAGCGTTTTTTTACCTTTAATATGAGTATAATTTTGTTATATAAGAATAAAAAATAATTTACGTCATTGTGTCTCTGTGTCTTTTTTCGTCATTGTATTTTTTCGTCATTGTGTCTTTCAACTGATTATTGTGTTTTTTTAAATACTAATAACATCGTTGTATATATAATGAAAAATACCAACAAATTATCTAATACATAAAACACAATGATGAATGCATATTCCACAAAAACATGAAACGTAAAACCCAATAATGAATACATATGATATAACAACACAATGGCCTGAAACGTAAGACAAAATGGTAAATACATATAACACAATGATCTAAAACGTAAGACACAATGGTAAATACATATAACACAATGGCCTGAAACGTAAGACACAATGGTAAATACATATAACACAATGGCCTGAAACGTAAGACACAATGGTAAATACATATAACACAATGACCTTAAACGTAAGACACAATGGTAAATACATATAACACAATGACCTTAAACGTAAGACACAATGGTAAATACATATAACACAATGACCTTAAACGTAAGACACAATGGTAAATACATATAACACAATGACCTTAAACGTAAGACACAATGGTAAATACATATAACACAATGGCCTTAAACGTAAGACACAATTGTAAATACATATAACACAATGGCCTTAAACGTAAGACACAATGGTAAATACATATAACACAATGACCTTAAACGTAAGACACAATGGTAAATACATATAACACAATGGCCTGAAACGTAAGACACAATGGTAAATACATATAACACAATGACCTTAAACATAAGACACAATGGTAAATACACATGACACAATGACCATAAACGTAAGACACAATGATAAATACACATAACACAATGACCTTAAACGTAAGACACAATGGAATCTACATATTACACAATGGCTTGAACGTAATACACAATCAACATAAAGCAAATGTTGAACACAAATACACAGTGACAAACGAAAGACACAATGACGTAATCTTTGTTTTAATTTATCTTTAATATGAGTATCAATTGAAAAACTCAATGACCAAAATATATAACACAATGCATAGATTAACCCAATTAAAAACACAATGGACAACCAAATAACACAATATAAAAAAACCCACCAATTTTTTTTATATAACAATATGATATTCATATTAAAGATAAAAAAACGCTCATTATTGTAATTTAAAAAAAAAACGTCGTATGCAAAAGTTATAGACGTTTTAAAATGATGGAGGAATTGACATGTGCCTTGCATGTGAAGAGAGAGAGTCATCATAAGTGGGTTATTATCTTCATGCCATTTTCATCAATTTTTATTTTCAAATTAACCTCCACCATTCTAATCTAAGATCAATGGATTAGATTCCTTCTCAACCTTCTCATTTTCATTGTACTTTGTATTTTAACTTTACCCCATGCAAACATAAGCAACCAAATTTGTATATGGATACGTATTTTATAATAACTATTGGGGTTTTAAAATTAATAGCCATTGATGCTATTCTTTTAGTTTACATTTTTGTTGTATGCTTACCTGCTTATCTATGTTGTAACTAGATTTATCACTCCCAACCAACTCACCCACTTTAAACACCAAAACCATTACACCATTCTAGTGGCGCCGGCAATAACCCAACATCACCATCATCATGAATTAACTAAGCACCTAGATCTATTACACATGATTCATGGGTTGATTGGTTAAAGCCCCATTGCTTACGTAACGGTGACCAAAGTCCAAACCCTAACAATAATTTGAGTTTAGAGACTTTTATGTCCGCTTAATAAATACCTTAAATAATAATTAAAATTTAACAAGCATCAGATAATTTTTAAAAAAAAAAAAGGAATTAAAAACCATCAAAAGCAACTTGTTATTTCCTTTGACTTATGTTACTACTTCTTCCCTCCCTCACTAAAATTCAGCATTCCAAATCAAATGTAAGAAAAACAAAATCCTATTCAAAGCAGAAACAAAAACAAAGAAAGATGAGAAAGTTTAATGTTTGCCTGTGGTTGTAGCTGTTTTACCAAAACACTTAGGTCGGTTCCGGTGCCAATACTTTGAGGCCACGCATCCATTCACAAAAACTCGGTTCATCAAAGTGAATAAAACTGCTTTTCAGCTTCGTCCGTTGTTCTGCACTCAAACTTCTAAGCTGAGGAAATCTTGCTTCCTGCCGACAAATGTTACAGTTTCCGGTTACTTTATTTCACGGGTTACGGGTTTTAAGGTATACTTTTGCATATCATATTCAACCCATATTATTTTTAAAGAAAGTACAGTAGTCTGTTAACTTAGGAATGTTAATATTTAACATGACCCGAGACACGGAACGAATATGACACAAAAAATAACGAGGTTTTGGGTTGTTATGTCTAACCCGTGTAACAAACGGGCCGTGTTAAGGTTGACATGTTTAACCACTTAATCAAACAGAACCTGCTAGCCCGTTTGACTCGCTCAGGTAAACGGGTCATGTCTTTGACACGAATATATATGTCTCCTCATGTTCGGGTTCAATGATTGAACCTGACGCAAATGATTAGACGCCTTTTGACCCGTTTCTTTGTTAGCTAAGTTTTTTAGTTTACTCTTTTGACCCGTTAGCATTTAAGTATAACTGAGTTTGACCGATTTTCAAATAAGGCGGTCCAAGTTCACGGGCTAGTTTATCTGCATGAAGAATCTAGACAAGAGTACTTGGTGAACTCACTTGCTCATAAGGAGGGTCCTTGTGTGCAGGAATTAGCCGAGACACAAAATACCTTGCCTGAGAACTTCCCTCCTGTTACAAACAAGTACCCATAAGCCATATATATTTTTATAAAATAATATTTTTGTAGATTAAAAGAGAAAATGAGATCAATATAATTATAATACTTTGAATGCAAGAATTCTAGGAGCGGGGAATCTCGTCTCTGTGAGTTCTTCAGCCAATGTTCTGCAGGCTGCTAATGCTGCTGCACTTCTTCCTTCTTGGGCCGCCAGCTCAGCACCCTGAATCCAACTCATCAACAATAAAACATTTAGGGGGTGTTTGGATGTGTGTTTTGGACGTAATTATGTAACACTCAATAATAATAATAATCAACTGTGCGTTTGGAACTAGGTTTCTATACAGTATTCATTGCTTTGCAAAGACTTGCAAATGCATTGCATTGAATCACAGAAGTAATCAAACATGTAAATGTTTAGAGATAAATCGATTTAAAAAGTCAAAATGACTACAAAATATCTCCATCTTATAGTCATTTTTACCTTTTTAGTAAATTTTTTTTCTAACATTGACATGTTTTATTACTTCTGTAATTGAAATATAGGTACTTCAATGATCAATTACTTGAGTAAATGGTTGATACGGGTTGAAGACAAAAACATGTAAGCTAGAGAGAGAAAGTAATGAGAAAGTAACTAACCAACCAAATGAAGACATCTGTCCCGTGATCAAGAACAACAGCCGCATCAGATTGCATTGCAAGATCATGAGCCGGTAATTCCTCAAAAGTCCCACCTTCACGGTGCATAAGACACCGAGGAGCCACCATTCGAAGAGACAAATCAAAAGACGCATTCAAAAAAATATCCCTCAAGACCGACCTCTCGTCCTCATGGCCAACAATACTACCCAAAAGTGGGCCTCGCCTAAGATGAAATAATATCTCAGGCATATTAGCCAGCTCTTTTGGAAACTGATAAAGCTTTGATTTTGGCATCTGTGACCCGAATTTATTAGTAATATCTTTAATCCTTTCATCAATTATTGCCCGCACATCAATTGCATCCTGGCCTGTTTTGGCCCGTAACAAACTCCTTTTAGCAATAAGAACCGCCGCCACCTCATCTTGAACACTTTCCAGATACGACGAAACACTATCAACTGTCGGCAACCGAACCGTAATCACCCTCGTGATATCCGCTTGATACAAATTCAAAAACAAAATTCCAAACTGCAAATACACGAAATCGGTTTTAATATTTCCACGTGTCTCCAGGGACACTGCAAAGCTTTGTGTTTCTTCCACACTCAACATTTGTATCGAAACCGAATTATCGTTCTTAAATGCTTCACTGTTATCCGTACGAGCCTCTTCACCCGGGCCTATAACTTGAGAAACCGTGACATCATCAGAGCACCGAATTTCCATCAGCCCGTGTGAACCTGCGGCCCTAGTTGAGGCCCGTTGTAAATTCACACCAAACGCCTCACCAAAATCATCATGCAGAATCAAAATCCCGCCTGAAGCTTTCACTAGCGGTTGCAGAACTGGGACCCGAACAGGACACGTTCCAGCGCATAAAATGTCGATTAAAGTATTACGTTTATGGGCTTCACGGCCCAAATTTTCCATCCATTTTAAAGCAGTTTTCTCCATGTGGGCATAGTTTGGATGACTAAACGAGTGTGGGACCGACCCAGGCCCGTACGTGTTCGGTCCACCTGCACACACAATTATTCTACTACTACCTCCCGGCTTTTTCACCACCCCTTGTGACATTTCGGCTGACAGGCCTTGAATAATCGCTAACGCCACTTCAATTGCCACCCCCATGCAACGGTTTCTAGATGCTTCCGGAACATTCAAGTTGTACGGCCTTAAAGACGAAAATATCGAGTGTACGACCGGTAAAGACGCGTGAATCGGAGACAAGTAAATCCCAGTTCCGTAAACTAGTTGCTTTAACGATTCTTGATTTGGGGAAACACGACCCGCTAACAAATCAGCTGATGCAACCGACCCTTCAGAAAAATCATAAACTGAAACCGTTTTCCTGTACGTAACCACGCCGATTCGTGTTGTGGGTGGAAGTGAGTCCACAAATGCATGCAAAGAACTCTGCAAATGTTGCAGATGTGGTTCGTCTAGGCAGTCATCAATGACAAGAACAATAGGTGCCGACATGCGGGAATCAGAGACTGGAATGTAACCGGGTCTTCGGTTCCCAGTTTGAACAAAGTCAACCATCGGAATTGCTAACTCAGGTAGATTAAGAAGCTCTTCTTTGGTGGAGGCTATGTACCGGCCTTCACTACTGTTTAAGTTCCCGCAAATTACGCATTGCCACTGGCCTGATCCAAGTAAGATGTTGCAATAGAGATTTGCATAAGCTCCACAGTTTTGGCAACGTTGTGGGTCCCTTTGGATTATTTGTGGGCCCTGCAGGACTTCCCGTCCAGGAGAAACCAATGCCCCGAAACCCAAACTGGGTACATTCATTAGTTTCTTTTGTTTCAGTACCTACAAAGGAAAACGAAAGTGGTTCATGTGTAAAATCTTTAAGCAATATGGGCAGGGGTCAAAGTAGCAGGTCAGAACATGTCATATATGTACATGCCAAAACTAGTTGGGTCAAAATCTTTTTAGTTTCTTACGTTTTTTAAGATAACTAATAATGTGTTAAAACCTAACTTTAGTTATTAAAGTTAAAAGTGTAAACGAGCTGAGTTGGGCCGCTCGTGAACTACTCAAGATCTGCTCGCTAAAAGCTTAAATAAAACTGAGCTTAAATGAGCCTGAGCCTCTATAGGACCTCATTTAATAAACAAGCTAGAGCCCAAGCTTCACTTATGCGAGCCTGAACGAGCCTATTAATTATACAAATTTTGTTAAATATATTTTTGCCTAAGTAACACTATATACAAAATTATGATAAAAACAGCTAAAGTTCATATATATGTTATGTATAAAAATATTATTATAGATGTATTAACAAAATAATTATATAGATATGTAAATAAAATAATTGTATAACTAATAAAATTAATATAACTTATTATAAACATTTAGGTAGATAACTATTATTAGCTTATTATTACATACAAAATTGTGATAAAAAACAGCTAAAAACTATATATAAAATTGTGATATATGGCAAGGCAAGTCTGAGCTTGAAAAGCTAATCACAACCCAGCTTGAATATTAACAATAGAGCTTGAGTTCAAGCTCTCTTAAGTTAAACGAGCCAAGCTCAAGCTTACACAGGCCCAGGAACGGCTAGCTTACACCCCCTAACAACATATAATGACATAATAAAAGTTTAAATGTTGGTGCTTCATTAATAAAAAAAAAAGAAACATGATTATAAAATACCTTACGTGCAGAGAGCAGAACATTCGGTGCATCAGAAAGAGCCACCATGTCTTCTGCATTACTCGGGACCGGGTGTTGAAACTCATTCGCACCATCTGAAAATCCCGAAGGCGGAGTAGCCGGGGCGGCAGAAAACGCCACCGGCTGAGGCGTCACCGGAGACGTTCTGAACGGCCCAGCAGCAGGCTGCAAGGGTGACGAAAACACAGGCGGCCCTGGCGGCGTGCTCAGATGAGGAACTGGGCCCACAGTTCTAACGCCATTTGAAGATACAGGCGAATGCAAAGGCTTAACAGGCGGTGAAAGTATCTGATTCGGTTGTATGGTGGGCGGTCCAAATCTCGGGGCAGTAGGCGGGCTAAACTTGGGGTCAGGCCTGCGCGCCTGGGTCGGCTCGGGAGTGGAGGGGGTGATTCCGACGGAAAACCCAGGTGGGAAATTAGGGTTTTGGTCAGCCATTTCAACAGTTCATATGTGAACTCAAGTCAAAGCCTTACAATCAAGATTCTTGAAGACCTGCCTGCATGTATAATAATAATAATAAATTGGGGATAATTATGTCAGTTAAGGCTTCTACCCCAAATTGAGACAATAAAGCATGGGCATTGCAAAAGTTATAAAATTGATTAAACAATTGTAAAGAATTAGATCTTTAAACATAAATACTCAATAAAAAAAACCCTAATTAGAAATTCGATAAGAACCGTTAATATAAGATTAGATCAATGAAGAATTAGATGGATTATGAAAGCAAACACTGGATCAAGTAAAACCCATGTTGGAAGAGATCGATTATTGAGATCTAAATGAAGGGTTTGAATAGAAAGTAACTTACTTGGAATGTGGAATTGGGGTTTGACGGATTGCTGAATAGAAGAGGACTTAGGGGTGTGGGTGGGTGGGTGGGTTAACTTGTCTTGTGTTGTGTTGTGTTGTGTTGTTTTGGTGTGTGAGTTCTTGAGTTATGAGAGAAAAATAACACTGTAAAAGGAAAATGGTGGAGGAAAATAAGATGTGGTAAACGTCAAGATGGCTCTTAAATATGTAACAATAAATTTTAAAGAAAATTGATTGTTTTGTTTGATTTTCACCTAGTATTTTCTCCTTTTAAGCATTTCCGTTCGTAAACAACAGAAAGCGTAACCAACGTCAGGCGCGTTATAGGCTTGGTGTTCGGCGCCAGACACCTTACCAGTGTCAAATGTGTTAGCGGTGCCTGACATGTCACCGGCTATTGATGTCGTTCGTATAACTGGTCATTGAACTTAGTTTTAAAAATCGTATGTAGATTGCTATGGTATGATAGGTGATGTGACGCCTTAATAGTGGTTTGCATTTGCCCTAGTAAATCACAATTTTATAAATGTGTGGTTCAGTTTATTTATTTAATTTCTTTTTTTTGCCTTTGAGAAAGCAAGTGCTTCGTAGTTTGGTTCACTTCAACTTAATGTTTCTATTTGTCTTAACACACTTTCATTTAGTATCAGATTCATGTATTTGAATTTAATCTGTTTCATCGGTTTTCAACTTAAATGTTTGAGTGCTAATTATAATTGAATGTCTCCCTTTATGGCTTGTAATCACTCATGGTAGGCATCTAATGGGGGCATGGGGCTAGTGTTGTGGTCATCGACAAAACAAGGTGACTGGATTTGGTTGTCTGGAAGGGTAATCGGGGAAGACAATCTGAGGGTGGGGGTGGTAATTGGTTTATTTAGTGTTGTGGTCACCATCCACTTAACTAAACAACTTAATAACCAACCGCAATAGGAAGCACCAATGCTACCTGCAACTAGGGGTGTACACAGACCGGACGGATACGAACGAGACCTTGTTCGTGTCCTCCGTTAAGCTTTTGACGGACAAATGAACAGTTCGCAAACACTCTACCAAACGAAAATTCATGTTCGTGTCCGTCCATTAAGAAATTGAGTTCGTCCGTGTCTGTCCGTTAATATTGTAAACGGACACTAATGGACAAACGAGTACTAATGGACATTAATGGATAAACGGACACTTATTAACTCTAATAGACAAACAAACATATGAACATTAATGGACACTAACGGACAACGAACACAAATACTGTCATTAACCACAAACGAACATACACAAACCTATTCGTACGGACGTTACCTAACGGACATTACCGGACGTAATCGAACGAGCATTACCAGACGTTCACGAACACTATTGAACGGACATGGCCTTTGTTCGTGTTCGTCCATTAGGCTTACTATACGAAATTTTTTGTCCATGTTCGGTTCATTTATTAAGCGGACAAACACGAACGAACTTCTTGCCAAACGGACAACCGGACGTCCGGTTCGGTTACAGCCCTACATGCAACAAACTATTATGATTACACTTTTCATTTTAGAAAATAAAGAAGCAGATATGCAATATGAGTAAACCTTCTCTAGCATCGGTGAAATTAATTCTTGTTTATTTATAGCCCTCAAGTAAATCTTTGGACCTTCATTCCAAAAGAATAAATAGTGAACATTATATGAATCATAAAGTCTTTTGTTAATGTTGATTTAGTTTGTTTGTAGTCTTAGGCCCACTGGTATACAACGGTACCAATTACAGAATGGTCCGACGTTGCTGCCACCTCACTCGCATGAGGCTAGTGAACACCACCCCGCCCCTACTAGTTCAAGCGTGACATGAGGAGAATGATGGCTATCATTCGCGTCATTCTTCCTTCTTTGACCATTGGGAACAGTCATATTTCAAAAAAAATCTGTTTTTTTTTTGTATTATAAATACATACATAATACAAACATAGTTTATACAAACCCGTTTCAACCATTCTTAAACTACAAATCTGTTTTAACCAAAAACAACCCAGTTTCAACCATTCTCGTTTATAAATTTTAACCATCTACAAAATTTTAATACAACCCAAAATGGATCTCAACTTTAACACGATCCCGGAGGTAACGCAAGGTTCGGTTCAAGCTTACGACGAGTGGCTCAAGTATAACGAATACATTTCAAGTCAAACCCTTCAAATTGACGACGATGTTCAAGAGGTGATGTCGGAATCCCAAACCAAACCGAACCCGTGAAGAAGAATGACGACGAAAAAGCTTGCCAATAATGTAACCCAACCCCAACCCACTGAATCGTCGAACCGAGAAAAGGTTCTCATGTGGAACGCAACCAAAGAGGTCTCTTTGGCAAGAGCTTGGGTTAGCGAAAGTGAGAATGCGTCAAAGGATATTATTTTTCTTTTTATAATTATTTTTAACGATCTTAATAGTTTAAATTTGTTTTCGTTTTACATCTTATTAATATGTTATTAGGTAACGCGCAAATGGGGATGAGTTTTTGGAATGCCGCCACGAAGAAGTAGCATATTATTTTACAAGTCTCGACGTATCGGTCACGTAGTTCGTTAATCGAAAAGTGGAGGGAGATGAATAGAAAGGTAGGATGGTATAACACTATTTACCTCAACGTGACGAGTAATCAAAAGAGTGGTAGTAGTGACGTCGATTATCACAGGCTGGCAAACGAACGATATGTTGCCAAACATAAAGCTGTGTTTCCCTACGCACATATTTGGGAAATTGTTCGGTTGTGTCCGAAGTTGCATGCAGTGCCGAATGAGGTTGAGTTGGTGATGTGGACAAAAACTTCCGAACTTGGAGAGTTTAGCACGGGTGGTTCGGATGCCCGTTGTAACCAAGATCTTAATTTTGAGTTTAGCGATGAGGATTTGGTTGAATCGGAACGCCCGATTGGGAGAGACAAGGCGAAGGCAAACGAATCGGGATCGTCTTCAACCGATAACCCAAACTTGGTTTTTATAAAGGAAGAATTTGCAAGTTATAAGGAGTTGCAAATTGAGAAGATGAAAATGAGGCAAAAAAATAAGTGAAGAGGCGGCCGAGATCGAATGGGAAAAAATTCGTTTAATGGAGGCCGAGCGGAAAGACGAGGTCGAGCGGAAATATTTCGATCTCTTGACGCGAGATCTTAGCCATCTACTATGAGAGGAGCTTAATATGGCGTTGGCATTGAAAGGAAAAAACGCCAAAAAATATAATATAACCATCTAGTTTTTTAGTTATTTATGTTTTACCTTTTTATTAGTTTTTTTCCTAGTAATTTAGTTTATGATTTGTATCTTTTGTAATTAATGTAATCGTTTCCACTTTTTAATTTATGCATTTTAATGTATCTTTTACTAATTTATTAAAGTAACACAATTATGTCCACTAGTCCTTTACCTAGCCTATCCACGTATGCATATATGCCATCATGTTTCCATATAAGTAAATACCACATGTCTCCATATAAATAAATTCCAAATATTACCTATTAATATTAATCAACGAAAATATAGAAACGCGCGACCCGTGTACAATTATAACCCGCTACCCAGTTGTATTCCACCCGTTGTTTGTTCTCAACCATATCAACCTTAATTGTTTCTCCGACCACTAGATTTAAACTTCATGACCGTTTTCTCCAATAACTCTAAACCCTAAATTGTTTATCCGGCAAATTGATGCATCAACGATGATCGTCGTGTCTAATACATCTCAACCCTAAGTTTTTTTCTTCGCCCAATTGATGCAACAACGATGCCCATCTTCTTCAATACCTAACAACCCTAATTTATTTATCCGGCCTGATTTAGATATGATCACCATCTTCTCCAATCTTTACATCCGTCTAACTTCCAACCCTGTTCAATATGTCATGTATGAACATAAATTTACCCATTTATCAATTTGTATCTTTATCCACATCTCTCATTTTTCCATCCTTATTCAATCTATTATTTAAATCCTCTCCATCTTCAATCTGTACATCTTCTCCATTAAATATGTCTTCGTATGTATGTCGATTTTAGATTTTTTCCAATTATCTGTCTTTTATTCAATTTTATTTACGTAATATTTTTGTACATTATTTGTTTAATATCAACTAATTTCATATACTTTTTTTTTTAAATCTTTGGAAATTCAGACCTAGTATTTGAATGCATTTATAATTTAGTCAATTATATTATTTTCAATAATTAAGGTTGACATATTTAAATTTTAATTATATATTTTTTTATAGAAATTCAGTATATTTAAAAATAAGAATTTTGAAATAATTGTAATTAGGATGTTGTTTCTTCGTACTGTTTGACAGCCATTGAATTTAGTCAATTTTATTTTTAGGAAGTTTGAAATTTAATTAAAATAAGTAGTATTTTTCTACGTTAATTAAGATATTTGACTGTAATTAAAATTCAAATCTTAGGATGTTTGACTAATATTGAAATTCAAATCTTTTATATTTTTTTGTAGTTTCAATAATTATGTTTGACATATTTTGATTTTCAATTTTATGTTTTCACTATAGATTCAGTATATTTATAAATAACTATAATTATTATATTTCATTTTTCAACGTGTGTTTTTTGGTAGTTTAAACAATTAAGCTCCAGATTTTGATTATAAGTATATATGTTTTATTTATAGGCGGTATTTTGTATTTATATACGGTATTAGGTTATTGACCCGTGGACGCCACGAGTGGAAAAATATAAATCATGTAACATCCACACGTTTTCAGCATCAACTGATATATAAATCATGTAAAAACATAACATTCAACTAAAATAACATCCATTTTACAATTATAAATTAGTAAATAGTTCTTTATAAACCACATTTGTAGTATTATTTATAACTTTACCTTCCTTGTTGTAACATCCGGCCCCTCGCACCACCAATATTGTCCGCTTTGCTTACGAAGAGCTCACGAATTTGTTTTTGGTTGCCCAGGTGGAGACTTCCCAGGAGGTCACCCATCCTGCTACTACTTCCAGCTGAGCACGCTTAACTGTGGAGCTCTCCTCTCGTCCACTGCCATTAAGCCCAAAACGCGTTGGTGATTTAAGAAGTGGGACATTTACTTATGAACCAAGGATCTCTCTTGTCCACGCCCAATGTGGGATTTGCCTAAGATGTTACAAACACCCCCCCTTTGGACTCATCGTCCTCGATGAGGTTTGCCCCAACATCCTATCCAGGTTGTGGGATTGCCTAAGGCGTACCTCACGACACCCCCGGGGACTCACCTTCTCTGATGAGGTTTGCCCCACCATCCCGAATGGCACAAGAGTGGCTCTGATACCACTTGTAACATCCGGCCTCTCGCACCACCAATATTGTCCTCTTGGCCCACGAAGAGCTCACAAATTTGTTTTTGGTAGCCCAGGTGGAGACTTCCTAGGAGGTCACCCATCATGCTACTACTTCCAGCTGAGCACGCTTAATTGTGGAGCTCTCCTCTCGTCCACTACCATTAAACCCAAAACACGTTGGTGATTTAAGAGGTGGGATATTTACTTATGAACCAAGGATATCTCTTGTCCACGGCCGATGTGGGATTTGCCTAGGATGTTACACTTGTCTAATATAAGCATTTAAACATCGTCTCTACTCTTCACTGGCGATAAAACCACATATAGTTGACCATGTGTAGACACCGGTTCTCGCAGGTATATGCCAACTCTTGCTAGTGATTGGCCTTGACTTTTATTAATGGTCATTGCAGAACAAAATGCAACAGGAAATTGTCTTCGTTTCAATTTGAATGGCAGTTTCTTATCTGAAGAAGTTAGACCACTAAGAGTTATATAAGTGCGAAACCCAATGTAAGTACCTGAAATAACCTTTGATTCGATAAAACGCCTCCCCAAGTTAATTACTCATAATATGCATCCGTTGCATATGTTGGGTTTTAACAAGATTATCAAAGTGATAAAATCCTTATTTTACCAAAAAAGCAGCGGATATAAGTTTTAAATCTTGTTAGTTTTAGTGTATAGAACCAATTCAATACATGCAAAACTCAAACCCGGATCCAAATACGAATTACACACTATCAAACACATGCATGTCACTATAAGTTCATGCATGTTAAACTACCTTTCAAGTAACCAAAGAAGTGTGAAAAGGATGATGATTGAAAGGCAAGAACTTGAATATGGAAGCTCCTCAAGCTAGTATACCCCAAGCTCCAACAAGACACCACTTCTAGCTAGGATTTGAACACTTGATAACCCTTTCTTCCTTGCCTTTCTTCCTTGGCCGAAAATCCAAGAGGAAAAGAGAAGAGAGAAACCTTTGTTACTTGTGTATAATTAATTATATGTTATGAAAGAAGGAAAGAGAAAGACTTGGTTTTATTCAAAAGCATCTTTCTCTCCACCAATGATATCCATTGCATGTCTCCACTACCTCAACTTTAATAATAAAATAATATCAAGTGTAAGAGATTCCTTTACATTATTAATATTATTAATTTTGTTTTATAACATAAATATATATCCATATATATATTTATAAGATATAACAAAACTTATTACATGTTGGGTGACATGCTTAGTAACTATTATTCACATATTGTTATTTAACCAACTTAATTAACAACATGTAATGTTCTCTCATAAAACATAAATCATCCACATGATTTGTTTATTACACAAGTACATTTTTATTTAGAAACCCTTTTCCAAATAACTCAAGTGTCAATATTCATTTACTTATGATCATATCATACATAAACAAATATTCTCGGTGTTTGTCTAGCTTGTTATTGGATATGACCCGACTTGGATCAATACGTACTAGCCACATCAACTCTAATATGTGTCTTGGGCAGATCAATTCCAACAGCATAAACCATTCTTCTGATCAATATTCCTTAGTAACATTATTGTCACACCAACTTTAAGAACCAATCTATGATTAGGCGTACCAGACATCTTTAAACCATTTAGAAAATCCTGTGAGTGTAATTGTAACATCCCGAAATTTCTAAGAATAATATTATATATATTATTTATGTATGAAGGGGAACGTTTACTTGAGTTGGTAGAGAAATAGTAAAATAACAAAGATGGTTCAAGTGGGCTAGTTAGATGGAATTAGATATAGACCAAGAAAGAAAGATGGGCCTTAGGTCCATGGGTTTAAGGGAGTATAAATACCCCTTAAACCCTAATCCTTTCCATTATCATCTTTACACCATAGCCTACACCTTGGAAAACACACACAAATCTTATCCTATAACCCGAGCCAAGATCCGAAGACGAGAACCCGAGCTTGTTGGTGCTAGATCGTCGTGACGAACCAAAGCAACATCAAAGACCAGCTCGTGTTCGTAGTTCGACTCATTTACGGTACGTTTATATCGAGAACTTGTTCGTTAAGGTTTGGATTTAGTCTAGAAATCATAGATCTGTGTTAGTATGGTAAAAACAAATCCACCAAAGCTAAACTTACTGAAATTGATTACAATTTGATAGGTTAATTGTTAGTATGAAGAAACCCGTATGTAGATGCAAAATCGCACCCTTTAAATGTAAATGTTTGGCCGATTTGATGATTGGGGTTTGTAGGCGCTGGTCAGACGATTCCATTGATACCAAAATCGTGACGTTTCGTTAAGAAACGAAGATTTAATTGCAAATCTAAGTTCTGTTGACTGTGGGTGTTCTTGACGATTTTGACTTTGACTCTTGAGTCAAAGTCTGGATAAGAACTGTTGATGATTCGTTAAGGTTGGGTGATTCGTTACGCGGTCATAACGAATTGGACTCATTCGTGTGACTTGATAACGAATCAGCCCTTAATTCGTTAAATGCCCATTCGTTCTGTCAAGGTAACGAATTAGCTACCAGTTCGTTATGTTCAAGTAACGAATCAGATGAAGATAAGGTAACGAATCAGTTAGCGAATCAGACTCAATTCGTTATAATTGAGATAGCGAACTAGGCCATTCGTAATAGCGAATGAAGGAGGATTTTGTAACGAATTAGACTTTGAAATAATTACAGAAGTGGCCCCTGGACTTGTGAAAGAATGAGATAATTACATAATAGCCCTTGAACTTTGATAATTTATGAAAGATTCCTTTAAAGGTTAATGAGTAATGATTAACTAACCGGGTAATGATTCAATGAAGTAAAACCGGCTTAGACGAGTAAGACTAATTAAGTAGCATTGAGAGTGGCTAGAGTAGTATTTAATATTTGCAATTATTAAACAGTTAGTCGCTCACAGCTCAAGGAGGAATAACCAATAGCAGAAGAAGTAACCGAGTTCAGGTGAGTTTCTAGCCCCATTCCTTGTTATGTTTTCGGGGCTGTGTGCATACTCGATGTGTTTGTTAATACATTTATCCTAAGTGATAACTGTATGCCATATGTGATATATGTGATAGATATGAATGATTGTTTGTCAGTACGCGAACGATCTTCGGATATTGCGCATACTGTCAGGTTATAAATAAAGATATGAATGTTATATGTAATGTATAGATGATGTATGACCGTGATAGATGAATGCTTGTCGGGGCGTGAACGATCTTCGGATATTGCACGTATCGACAAGGAGTATGATTGTCAAATGAATGATGTGTAGAGCGCCTAGAGTGTTCTTATGCTATGATGTGATTATTGTATATGCAAATAAGTGTATGCAGGTACAGGAATGGCAAATGAGTTCTATATCTGACTTAGTAAGTTAGGATGTCAAATCCCTCTAACTTCCGTTGGACATAGACTTGGCATGTGATGGCGTAGTTAAGGACGGCGGGCCTTATACGTGTTATATATGATAGATGAGAACGTCGTTAAGGACTGTGGACCTTATACGTGTTTACGAAATAGGATTCGGCATGGGAAAGGACTGCGGACCTTATACTTGCTGTAATTGTGTTGTGATAGCATAGGGGAGGACTGCGGACCTCTTACGTGCTAATAAATAGGTTGTAACACAGGGAAGGACTGCGGACCTTGCACGTGTTGTAAATATAGGATGGTACAGGGAAGGACTGCGGACTTTGTACGTACCATAAATGGTGAACATAGGTAAGGACGGCGGACCTTTTTCGTGTTCACGACCCTGAGTATAGGTATAGACGGCGGACTATGAACATACTCTCGGTGGATTTAGGTAGGTAGTAGTAAGTATGTATGTAGAATAGAAGATTAACTGGTTAAGTATGAATATGTATCTTCGGATACATAAGTATGTATGATATTCGTATGTATTGTATGTTACCTGATTAACTAGAACTCACTCAGCGTAGCTGACTTTTAGTATGCACACAGGCAAATAGGTTGAAGCATCTCGCATGACTGAAGACACATGGCATAGAATCGAAGATACTGGCATCCCAAGAAAATGTTATGGTGTTTTCAAAGACTATGTTTATGTTTAAATAAATTTGAATGTTGTTAAGACAAGAATTGACAGTTTTTTTAATATGTTATGGTTGAAGTTATATTCCGCGTAAAGTTTTAATTAACTCTGATATTTGAACTGCGTTTATGAGTAAATCCAACACCAAAGTAGGGCTACCGGTAACGGGGCCTTACAATAATGCTGGATCAAAACCAGGACCAACACTATCAGACTTGTCTATACTATCAAAACTGAGATATTCAACTTCTTCTTCAAGAAACAAAGACAAAAATTTGTCATTAATGTCTTGGACAAAAAGGTGCAAGTATGACCCTTTCTTGAATATATGAAATATCATTAAAAATTTTCAATAATGCTGGATATACAAAATCAATCAGATCAGAAATATGATTGGATGAATCACCAATCAAAAGATCATATGGTATAT
Organism: Bidens hawaiensis; assembly: GCF_021521415.1. Taxonomy (NCBI): domain Eukaryota; kingdom Viridiplantae; phylum Streptophyta; class Magnoliopsida; order Asterales; family Asteraceae; genus Bidens; species Bidens hawaiensis. The sequence continues at coordinate 30,518 of NW_027498901.1, forward strand.
CTATAATGGCGTTGTTGTATTTATTAATAATGAAATTCAAATGTTGTTTTTATAAATAAATGATAATTTTACATGAATAATAAGACATTATAACTTATTTGAATCAAATACAAAAACATACAATGACTAACAAAGATAATGAAAACTTAAAATATTTTATAACTTATATCATGAGTACAATAATAAGCAAACAAAGAAATTAGTCTCCAAATCAACAAACAATTTTTCAATTTTATTCAACAAAACTTCTATCTCAATGTTGATTCAAAAGATGAACTTTATCTAAGACATTTATTACACATCAATAACAGTAATGTTTATTACTCTATGATAGTACCCGTGTTTATTTACACATCAATTTAAATATTTGTTGAACATCAATGTTAAAAGATGAACAATATCTAAGACATTTCTTTTTATAAGTATATTTTAAATTTATGTTACAAAACAAGCTGTTATGACAATCTAAAACCTAAATTTAGTCTTTCATAATACTATAATTAATTGATTTTCAAAATTAAGTTTTAATCAATATTCAATAACATATTAGTTTTCATTCAAGTATAATTGACATATAGTTGATTCCTAATATATATCATTTAGGAAATTAGGGAAAGCTTTCTAATCCATTTTTTTATAACTCCTTTGTGGATAAATTATATTAAATAGTTATTGAATACATATAATAATAATCTAATATTGTTTTAATAGATTATGCTCCTGTAGCTGTATTTTTTTACCCATTTAGACAAATTGTATCTACTCGGGGTATTAAACTTTTCGTCATATTTCGTACATGCTAATTTTGTGGTGATGAAAATAGAAATTTAATTTTGTTAAAACTTAAACATAGAAATAATTAAAAATTGTTTTTTCATTATGAGAATAATATGAATAAACTAAGAAAGCATTTCATGTTCACTAATGGTTATTTACGGAGAAAAATGTATAAATTAAGGAGAAAACGTGTTTTATTTTTAGCAACCACTATTTGTTTGACAATTATGTTAAAATCAGTTTATGCATTATTTTTAGGTGTTTAAAAATATAAGATTTAATGTAAATTAATGTTTATCAACTTAAAAATTGATTTGAAGTCAAAACTTATATTAGGTAAAAAAAAGTATTATCATTTTGTACAATAAAAATAGTGGATTAAAATACGAGTTAAAACATAAATTAGTAGATGATGTATATGAATATGGTTGATGATTATTAAAGAAAATTTGAAATTAATTTTATTTAAACGAATATAAGTTGAAAGTTACAAATAATTTTTATTTTGAGTTAGGAATAAGGTATTGATATATTTTGATACCATAATTAAAAGTGTAACAACTACAAAATAATTAATTAATACGAATCAATTTTTTAAGTAATTGTATTTAATATAACGATAATTTTGGTAATACGATTATTATTGATATAAAACGAATATTGATTTTTGACTCTAACAATAATGGTTTTTTATTTTATAAAATATTGTAACAATAGAAAGTGAGTTATTTTGAAAATAATGATGATATAACAAAATGCTTAAGTTACAGAAATTCAGAAAGTCAGTTGATGCTATTTTTAGGCATCTGCATCTTGACATTTAGACATAATTATAAATTTGTCAAATAAAAAAATGTAAACTTTTCTAAGATCGGAAAGTATCAAAATCTTTTAAATGTCAATGAGAATTTGTCAAATAATGTTTGCTGAGTTTGAGACACGACTACAAATAGATTATATAGCTAGCATTTAACAAATTATAATTGTAGTGTTTGTTAATAAGATTTGGAATGAAGAAAAAAATACATGCTTTGTATATGAACAAAAACATATAATTATATAAAAATTGTAATCAATAAATATACATATTTTTATAAAAGAATTTTTATTTTAACTTTTGTATCATAAACATTCAATAACTTTTTTTTTGTTAAATCTATTAAATCCAATGCTAGAATTCACTTTTATGAATAAGAAATATTATTAGTAAACTTCAAAAAAATATTTAGTACAATTGTACTGTAATAAATAAACTTCAAAAAAATGAATTATTTTTTGATTTTTGTAATATTAAAATGGGGGTTTATTTTATACATTGATTTTGATATTCAATTTGTAAAAGTTTGTATTTAATTTGTAAATTCTGTATTTAATCGGTTATAGAAAATGTGGGGGGTTTTACTAAAGGTATGAATCTTGAAATTTAGACAAAAAAAATGGTCAAATATAAAAAATAGAACTAAGGGTTTAAGTATGTTACAAATATTAACCATAAATTAAATGTATTATATAAAAACCGAATTAAATAAATGTACACTTTATTATATATTTTATTTTTGATATTTAAGAATAAATATATTAATAGATTTAGTTGAAATTGACACTAAAATCATAATAACTTGAAATATTTAGAAATGGTTATTAAAAATAATTATTTTTTATTTATGGCATTAATGCTGAAAATTTATGAAATGATCAAATTCGTTAAATTTTGGTTTTTAAATAGCTGGTGAAAGTCAAACTATATAACACATTTTTGTAAACTTCGCATAAATAGTGAAAATCCAAATTTGAATGGTGAAAATCGGTTTCTAAAATGTCATATTAAATGTGTATTATTTTAAAATGTTAAATACGATAATATTGGAAAGTATAATAATGTTTTAAATTGTGTTGATATTAATGATTTAATTCGAATTTGAACAACAACAATATAAGATTGATTATCTTACTATAACTAATTTATGTATTATAGAATGATCAATTAAATTTCATTTTCGGATTATATAATAATCTATTAAATTACATGAATTGTGAAAAAAAACTACATGTATAGTAACAAAAATATACATTAACATTAAACGAAAAATAAGACATCTTGTCAACAAATTCTCAATCCATTATATCAAGCTGGGGACAATAACCTGAAATGATAAAATTAAATATTAATATTAATATCACATAATAAATAAATTACCAATTATGGAAGATTTGAATTATGTGAGTAAATGTAAACCTTACCGATATAACCTTACCGGAAAAACATATAAATGTGTATTAGTACAAAATTGGTGAAAACCTAACCAATAAATATAAAAACATTCATCATCCAATAATTAGTACAAAATTGTGTGAATAATATATTAAAATTAATGAATGTGTAATTTGGAATAAAAGTAAAAGTCCGGATTATGGTATGCTATTTATTTTTATGCAACAACACCATTTCGTCTTGCAAAATCATCTGTATCGACCAATATTCTCCGGGACTGTTATTATCCTTGAGACGCCATAGTTTCAAAATACGAACCTTGAGGACACAGTCGTTGTTAAGCACATCCAATTAATTCAACATTGTAATGTGTGTTGGCTCCATCTTCCTAGTGGTGAAAAATTAAAAATAAACAAACTATTAATTTTTGAACAACTATACTTTGAACCAAACAACTAAATAACAAAATGAATTATATAAGCACGACCAAACCATATACCTTACAAAGAAACAAATTCGTTTTTGCTATTTCCGGTGTGATGGTGTGAAAATTATTGTGTGAAGGTCGGAGTATTTATACATAAGTATTAGATGCTTGAATTTTTGGATAGGTGAATAAAGAAGGAAGGTATAAATGTAATTAATTAAAAATCATAAAATTATGGATTTTTAATTAGCTTAAAATATGGATGAAAATTAGGAGGTCTTTGATTACGGATTTTGAAATTTGAAATATTTGAATTTAATGTTGTTAAATTATAATATTATATTATAATTACAATATAAATAAAATTAATATGTTTAAATCTAAACCATATTTCAACATACAACATAAAGATAGTAATGTACAAAAATATGTAACTAATTTCTTTTTTATTTATTACCATTAATAAAATTAATTATCAATTGAATAATTGCATAATTGATATAAGTTGTAGATCTAACTATACTATTAAAGCAATAGACTTTAAGTCCATTTCCCATCTTCCTATTGGTTGTTGATTAAACCTTACATGTATATCAATTACTTCTCTAATTTTCATCTTAATAAAATAAATCAAAAATATATTTAAATAAGATACAATAAATTCTCTTTAATTATTCTCTTTCATATTTAATTTAATTTTAATCTTGAATCTTTTATAATTATCTTTCAAGTTAATAACTAAAATTCATAATTTTGACTCCGGCTAATTAAATTCATTTTGGGGAATTTCTAGGCAATTAATGATATTTACGAAATTATCACTCCTAAATTATATGATATTAAAAATTTATTTCATCACATGTCAAATACTCATTTATTTGGGCAAGGTACTTACTATTTAACATTTCTCTTTAAATAATTATAAATATCATTAAGCAAACCTTTAGGAAGAAAATAATAAGAGTCATCCACAAATGTGAATTTCGTCATATATATCGTTCTGAAAATTTAAATTTAAAACCTTTTAATAACCTAACAAAGGAAATATTTAAATATGGAATTTCTATATTCTAACTAATCGTTAATTATTATTTGATTAACTATTTGACTAAGCATCCATAAGGCTTACTATAAATACTAATGTTGACCGAGAATAATTATTCATAATTTAGCAAATAATGATTTAAATATATGAGGTTGATTTTAAATTACGGAACTATTTAATTAGGAATTTGTATATTTTAATTAAAGGTGGTATACATTTGATTAAGGATTTGATTAAGCATCTATACATGTTTACTATAAATACCGATGTTGACCCATTGAATGATTTTAAATTCAACAAATATTTATTTAAATATATGTTGTTAACTTTACTTTTCAATTATATTAAAACCAAATTAGTAACTTATTTTTCCACACCTTATATAAATTACTTAATTATTTAAATGCTATTAATTATATTGTGTTGAGTATTTTTATTAATAATTCATGTGAATAAATTAAAACACTAGACAATCAATGATTATTAATAATTCACGTGAATAAAAAATTCTAAAATAAATTAAAATACTAGACAATCAATGATTATTAATAATTATTGAATATTTTTAAAATCTGGTCAAACATCATAACTAACCTATTAATGTAATTATGATATTAATTATTTTAATTTAATTATTTTAATTATTATAAGAATTCAAAAACTTAATAAATCATCTCATTTACATTATATAAATCTCAAGAATGAAATCCCTAACTATTTTAATATCTCTCTCTCTTTCTCTCTCTCGGCTTATTCCTCAACCGTCTCCTATATTTCAGTAATGGCCGATTTTGTTATACGTTTTTCCGGTAAGGTAATATTGTTTCCGGTAAGGTTTTCCGGTAATGTTTTATATTTATTTTAATTGTTATATGATTTTTTTATAATCTCTTTAGGTTGTAAATCAAAATCCAAGATTGAATTGATATGTTGAAGACGGTTTTCTGGTAACGTTTTCCTGTAATGTTTTATATTTATTTTAATTTTTATATTATTTTGTTATAATATCTTTAGATTCTATATCAAAATCCAAGATTAAACTGATAATTTTCCGTTTTTGTTTGTATTTATATTAATAATTATATGATTTTTTCTTATAATCTTTTTAGGTTATATATCAAAATCGAAGATTCGGTGGAGGTCTTCATTATTTAGTTTTTCCGGTAACGCGATTCAAATTTTCCGGTTGTAAGTTATAACATCAATTTTACATTTTTTCACATGATTCAAATCTTCCATAATTTTTAATATATTTATTATGTGATATTAATATTAATATTAATATTAATATTTAATTTTATCATTTCAGGCTATTGTCCCCAACTTGGTATAACTAATTTCATGGATTGAGAATTGTTTGATAAGATGTCTTTTATTTTTGTTTAATATTGATTTATACTTATGTTAGTATTCATGTATTTATTTATTTTTCACAATTTATGTAATTCAATTGATTATTGTATAATCCCGAAATGAAATTTAGTTGATTATTCTATAATACATTAAATTATCTATATAGTAAGATAATCAATCTTATATTGTTGTTGGTCAAAGTCCAATTATATTGAATAGGTTTAAATAACATTTACATACTTGATTATATTGAATATGTTTAAATAACAACAATTTGAATAAATTAAAGATTTGACTGAATTTGACCATTTATATTGAATAGGTTTAAATAAAATTTACATATTTAAACATAATTCTCATTCCTAATTTGACTAATTTTTTTCAACCTTTTTTTATTTTTTTGAATACCATCCATAAATATAAACTTATTTCATAATTATTCAATATTCATGCATTAAATAAAAAAATTATTATTTTCTTCTAAATATTTCAAGTTATTGTGAATTTAATGTCAATTTCAACTAAATTCCTTAAATGAATAATAAAAATTATTTATTTGAAAAATTTTGAAATTTGAATTCCTGACCACTTATATGAAGTTTACAAAAATATGTCATACAGCTAATAATTCGGTGCTCACGTACATTATAGAATCTTTAATATATTTTACCAATTTAATATGTATTTATTATAATTTTTTAATTACCATGTTTTAATTAAGGTAACCAATAAATTATTATTGTTGATTCATTAATATATTTACGTTTTTATAAAGATTCTTAGAATGCGTGTTTTAGTTAGGTTAGGTGATATAATGTTTTAAACACGATTAATTACAATATAATTAAAATTGATATGTTTAAATATACACCATATTTCAAGATAGAGCATAAATTAGTAATGTATAAGAATAAGTTAGTAATTGATATTTATTACCATTAATATAACTGATCATATAAATTAAATGAATTTTGATATGAATTATCAATTCCCATACATCTAAAATTAGACCTAATTAACGATAACATAAATAATTAAGCCTAGAAATAACTTTGTTTAGCTTTATAAAAAAATAATGGATGCTAATTAACCCTATATATTAGAATAATTTTTACTAGAGACGGGATATGAAATTGAAAATTTTAATTGAGTCAACTAATTAAATATAAATGTATAAACTAACTTCAAAGGATGTTTATTATACGGGATATGATACAATTAATTAAGCCTATGTATATACTATATTTCTTTATTAAAATGACGTTTACTAAAGAAGGGATAATATAATATTCATGTATAATATAAGATAATAATAGACAAATAGAAATATAAGATTTTTAGTTTAAGATATACAATATATTTTATTATGTTGTACCATATTTTGAATATCCGAATATTTGATTTAATAGACAATTCTGATAATTAAGCCTATATATTAAAATAATGTTTAATGTCAATTAAACTAAAATAACAATAAATGCAAAATAATATAAATTAATTAATAGAAATTATTAATCATTTAATAGAATTGATTGTATAGTATTTTAATTTATTTTAGAATTATTTTATTATTCTAAAGATTCATTATTATTAATATTATTAATGAATTTTACGTGTTTTAGTTAGCTAGGGGTTCAATTTTTTTATCTGACCAATTTATAATTATGTTTAAATGTCAAGATGCATGCTTAAAATAAACTACACATATTTTCGATAACCATTTTATAATCATAGCTCATTGTCTCTTGAAACTAACAAAATTTACGAGCCAGTCATGAACAATATTTAACAAAAAACTAACTCAAAAGAAATGTATGAAATTTATATAATTTACCGAAACAAATATGAACTTTTAAAGTTAATAGTTAGACATTTTAATTAAAAAAATTAATTTTTTTCCTTGATGGTAAGTTATTAACTATATATATTTTTTTTCCAGTTTGACATTTGTTAAAAATAATTCGAATTTATAGTAGCCAAGTCCAAGAGATTCGCAATACAAAGTTTATCATTCATTTCAAAGTTTATACTGTTTGGATAAATGAGACGAATGTTGTGGGTTTTTAGTTTACTTGTAATCGTTTTGGTATTCACACATATAATCTTAGATATTCACTATAATTGATTATTTATGCTAAATAAATATCATCTTTAATTTTAATGATGCATTCCAATCATTTATACATTTATTTATTTCTGTTTTTAAGAATCGAATTTGACAACTCTTTTGTAGTTTTTAATAGTCTCTAATCTCAACAAAGTTTCCATCTTTTATATTTGAACAATTTTTAATTACGCATAAATGTCAAGATTATTGTATACAATTGAAAAAAGAATTATATAATGAAATTAATTTTAAATAAAGTAATGACGTTAAATAGTTTGAAACATAATTTACTGGAGATTGCAATCACTTTAATAAAATTTTAATTTGGGAATGACTTCTGTGTAATAAAATTAAAATTAACTGGTTTAATTTTAATTATATCTATATTATTTTAGTTATACTTAATTAGTGAAATTAGTAGAATAAAAATTTATTGGTTCGATTTAACTTAATACATTTAACTAAAATGTCTTTGAATCGAAATAAAACAAAAGTTGAATTACAAAATAATTTATAATAAAATACACCTCTATTTATTTATTAATGTTGAAATGAAACTCATAATACCTTAAGACTTTAGTTGTATATTTACTCTAGTGGCTATGATTTATTTTGTTTTTTATATTGTGAAGCAAAATGACTTTTTTTTAATAAAATGTTGAAGAAGTTGATGGTGGGCTAATATGATGATAACATATTCATGTCTTCGTTTGGTTTTGTAATTTAGGTGTATAGTAAGTTTGTGTAAGTATTAACTTTTTATGTATACAATCTAAATATTTAATACTTTGGTTACAAAGTTATGCTAAAATATTTGTGTTGGTTTAATATGTTATTTATGAAATTTTATGGTTGTCTATATGTATATGGTTGTTTCTATGTTTTTAACACATCTGTAACATGGGAGACTATTATAGAAATATATTGGTGGGTTATATACTTTTACATAAATAAATTTCTGATCATCTATGTCGATTCAAGTTAGCCGATAGTCTTCATATCCAGTTGAGTAAGTTGTGTTATTGTTGTTTCTTGTGTAATCTTTTTAATTTTCATGTCTTTAATATCTATATGAACACCAAATATAAATAACCTACAATTGTAACTAAAGTTAATAGTGCTTGGTTTCCCGGTATTCTTATTTTTCTGTTTTGTGGATTAAAATCCTTCATTAAGTCAGCAAAATTGAAACATCATGCTATATAAAATTCTGTTTTTATATTTATGATGTTCATCCTTTTCATATACTAACCATATTATATTCTATTGTAGATGTCTTCAAATTAAAGAAAACGTAATTTTTTGTCAATCAATGTAACATCCTACTTTCGGTTATATTAATAAAATAAAGTTCGTTTATTTTATAGCGGGTCGTTATCGGTTTAGTTGAATAGAATACGAGATGGACTTGTGTTGGGTAAATGGATATGGGTTGTGGACTTGGGTTATGGAGGAATGAAGGAAAGACCATGGGCTTAAGCCCCTGATCAAAAATATATATACCCTTAATCCTCCATTTAATTCATTTACACATATCCCTTACCCCATTCAAAACACACACTTAAGATTCTCTCTCTAGTTCTCTCTCTCTCTAAACCGATATCAAGAAGGAAACCGAGAACCGACCCGAGGTAATGATAGTATTTTATTGTTTGAGCTTAAAACCGGTAGTTATGAACACGAAACGATGAGCCTACACCGTTAAACCGTTTAAGTCACAAGATCCAGGTGGATTCGAGTATAAACCAAACCTATGATGAGCTTAGGGGTCACCCTATGTGACAATCTTCAATTTCAGGTTAACTCCGTTAACTCAACTCCGTTAATTCAAACTTAAAGATCATTGGATCTATAACGCACACCTCATTACATTTAAACTAGGATTTAAATGACGCTTGACACTTACTACATGTGTAGTCTTTCGGGATTTGCACCGAAACGCAAACGAGTTGACGCAAACGATTGGTGAATAAACGAAAAACGTCAAAACAATAATTATGTGATAATTATGTGTTAGACTTATGTGTTATGTGATAACATTGTTATAAACGTTAACTAAATGTGCTAGAACTAGTTAATTAAGCTAGAAAAGTAACATTTGAAAGTGGAGGGACCTAGATGTAACATGATTGTTATTAAATAATATTAAGCTAAAACCCTAGCCTCTCTTTCTCTCTCAAAACCGATCGGCCAGCCCCCCTTCTCCCTTGTTCTTGGCTGCCGTCAATCACACACACACATACATACAAGAATCGTTCAAGTTTATTGGAGATTAAGGTGCTAGGAAGGTATAAACATCTATCCTATGCATCCTCTATGCTTAATCTTGATTTTGAATGGGTTAATTATAAACCCTAGGTCCGATTTTTCATATGTATATGTGTTCATAGGTTTTATTTTGATTTGATGATGTATTGATGATGATTTGATGACTAGAATTGATATTGTTACATGTTAATTGTTGTGTCTTTGATTTTGAGATCAAATAAAACCCTAACCATGTATGAATGGTGTAATTGATATGCATGGATAGTGGTTATGGGGTCTAGAATGTTATATGAATGAATTGTGGTCTATAGATGGTTAATATGTTGAGTTTTGTTGCAAACAGTTTCTGGACAGATTGTGTTGTTGATGTTCAATTGACTGTATCGGGGTGTAAATGTGAAAATTGGTTGGGATTATTGATACTACAGTAAACTAGGTTGAGTCTAGTTTCTAAAGAATATAAATATGCAATTTTTGGACGTGTAAAAGTAACCTTTATGATTTTACAAAAACGTTGTGCAAAGCTGAGTTGTTAGGTTGTTTTGTAAATATTATATCTCATGAATTACGAGACCAATTGGGTTGGTTCCACTTCTGGAAGTTGACTTGTTGAGTTAGGAACCTAACCCAAGTGGTCTTGCATTTGTTGGATTTTTCATTTAACGGGAATTTCAAATAACATTCTGTTGCGCATGAATTTGACTGTTATGAGCTTGCTGTAATGTTTTGATCATTATGAGAAATCTATGTGGAATAAAAATAAAATAAAATATGTTCTGGAAACCTAACACATGCATGCTTTTGTGATGAATTTTGGTAAATTAATTGAGATGCTATGATCGGTGGAATAGTACAATCTTTCAAGTAGAATTTCTGTCTCGGTGAAACTAGCTGCTGAATTTTGTGAAAATGCATGAAACATGATAATTGCTAGTTAATTGTTATGTTTTGACCAAATTGCCCCTGCGGGGAATACTTGCTAAATAGTTGTCGTGTTTTGACCAAATTGCCCTTGCAGGGAATAATTGCTAGTTAATTGTTATGTGTGACCAAATTGCCCTTACGGGGAGTAATTGCTAGTGATGTACATTATTAATACATGATACGTAAATAATTGCTCACACATGTAATGTATCACAAATGTACTTGTTAAAGTCACACACGATTCACAAACGAAACACGAAACATATTGTGTGCATAGGTATTATGTGCCGAGTCTAGAGACTCGATAATAGTTCCGACACTTAGAAAAATCTCTTTGTTGTTTTAGAACGCTAGAGAGAGTTTTTCTGTGACGCGCATCCTTTGGTGATTTAATTTGGGAATTCTTCGCAAACAGTGAGTTTCACTTACCCCTTTAAACTGTTTTAAATGCTTTTCACTTGGGGGAGATAACATACTCCGAAAAACGCATTTAAGATTTTGTTAGTAAATTATATATCACTTGTAAAGGCTAAGTGGCAAACGAAACATTTGAAGTCCTACACATCGAACCGGTTAATATTTGGAATAGCGAGTCACTGTTGAGTAGTACTACTGGGTTTGACAAACCCCACCCAACGCTAAACTCGACTGGAGGTCGAGCGGGTGTAATTTTGGCTAACACGTACCATGGTCTGGATGACCTGGTGACAAGGCACTTGATAAACAGTCAGCTTCGGTGTCGAACACTTAGTAATACTTGTTGTATAGGCTAGCTACCTATCGATATATAATTGATTTAACACTATCTGGTAACGCAAAACGCTGAACGCAAAACGCTGAACGCAAAACGCTAAACGCTTTATTTTATATAAACTTGTGAACTCACCAACCTCGTGTTGACACTTTTAGTATGTTATTCTCAGGTAGCCGAGGCGGGCGCGTGGTATAGGATCATGCATGGTTTTTGAACATTCTGATATGCAAACATGTTTTTAACTATTATTACTTGGGTTTTTAAGTCGTCCTGCGTGACGTAACTTTTGTCTTTTGGTTTTTACGCTTCCGCACTTATTTTCATTTAAACGTTTTTATGGTTTGATTATAACTAATGATTCCGATCCTGTTAGTTCACACCCTCTGACGGTAAAACTCCGTTAGTGGATTTTGAGGGTGTGACAGATTGGTATCAGAGCCATTAGTTATAGCGAACTAGAAATTGCATGCATACTAGACTATAACCGCGACGACCCATTAGTTATAATGATACGCACTACATAAGTTTGTGTAGTCTTTGCTATCTTAGCTCTTTACCTCTTTCACTCATACGCGCGCGCATACACGGATTACCTGTAAGGATGTCGACGCCATCGTCATCATCATCCGACCCGATGTCTCACGCCCCTGGAAAGGAACCGCATCTTCCCAACTCATCGCCCCCCCCCCCCCCCGAGTAGTCCCGGAGCTCGAAGCTCCTGCACCGAAGATGTATCGCTTATCCGGAGGCATGTACGAACACGAAGTTAGCTGGGATTGGTACCCTAATATGATTAGGCGTATGGTCTATCGTGAACAAGTTCCTCCGCTACCCCACCCGAACCATCTTGCTTACCCCAACACCCTACCACCTATAACCGAACCTGTGGAGCGAGTGCTTGCAGCTGTCGTTTCTTGTTTGGAGCGTGATGTGGGTTACATGCGCTATACGAGAGCTAACGTATCCGGACTGTTAAAAGATGGAACCGAGACTAAGGAGGAAATTTCCCGCATGACAGCGGCCATGAAGGAAATGCAAGAGGCTAGTGATCAACAGATGAAGATTATGAGAAAGATGCAAGCCGAGATGATAGACTTGCAAGAACAACTCCAAGTAGCAAGGACTCGAACCGAGATAGCTTTAGAGCGTTGCGATGTCTTACAAATGCAAATTGCTCAGAACGCAGCCGAACCTGAGGCAGAGCCTGAAGCGGAACTCGAGGAAGATCCTGAGGAGGAACCTGAGGAAGATCCCGAGGAGGAACCCGAAGAGGAACCGGAGGAAGAACCGGCTGAGGAGGAGGCACACTCAGAGGTGTCCTCAGACGATGACATCTGAGAATGATAACACCTAGATGGCAGGAAGAAACGCTGGACACGGACGTGGTAACATCAACTTGACTGCAGCAGAACTCCAAACTCTGCTAAACGACCATGCGGCAGCCGCTCTAGCCGCACATGTCCAGAACCAAGCTGGAGGTCCAATTGGAACGGGCACCTTCAAGAACTACCTTGACTGCAAGCCCAGTACGTTTAAGGGCACTAAGGGAGCTATAGGCTTCCTGCGTTGGGCTGAGAAGGCCGATTCAGCGTTTGAGATGTGTAATTGTCCACCTGCCAGTAGGGTCAAATTTGCTGCTGGAACACTTGAAGATTCTGCCCTCACTTGGTGGAATTCAAACGTGCAGATCCTTGGATTGGAACTGGCTAACGCTATGAACTGGGAGGAGTTCAAGAACATGATGCGAGAAGAGTACTGTCCTAGGGAGGAGATTGCCAAGTTGGAATCAGAGTTTTGGTCATTGAAGATGGTGGGTGTAACGATTCCGACGAAACCAGGGATACCCTAACCGGTAGACGATAGTTACGTCATATTTTATGTCGGGTACATGAGTTACCATGGTAATTATACGAGAATACATGGTTCAATGTACTGATTGTACGTGAATATATAATTCATCGTATTGAATATGCGATTAATCGATCGATAGTTATTGAAACCCGAACGAATCGAGGGTTCAATTATAGACGATATCTATAATATTTAGTGATGCTACGAAGCATTAATGCTTCGGGATAAGTAAAGTACGGCACAGAAAAAGAATTTCGATTTAATGGTACGTCGGTACATTAAACGAAACCTTCAATACCAAACCGAGCAAGAGATGATCGATCAAGTCGAAAAAGATGCGCGATAATTAATAATATGATGTTTTAAGTTAATAAATATCATGGTTTAAGTTTTTAAAGTTTTTAAATCGGTTTTATATAAATTTCATTTTTAAGCCGAAAAACGACCGTTTTAACCTCGTTTTAAGCCGAATCAGACATTTAACCGAAAAAAGAACTGAACCAGATTATCCAAAACATTATACGGATATCCGAAATCCAAACATGTGGTCTAGAATGGAGAGGTGGGTCCCACCCCACCCCCTAAGATTCCCGATCGGACTCCCCCTTACAACCCCTTTTCTCATTTCTTTTTTTTACAACAATCCATCCAAGCTCATCAATCCTCTCAAGATCATGATCCAAAACCGAGAGTTTTTAGCAAGAAAACAAGGTAAATAATCGAGTTAATCACGTTTCCATCTTCGTTTCTTGAGTTTATTTGCAAGAAAATGAGGTTTCAAAGATGAAAACCGATTCTTGCATGATCAAGTGATGTATACGGGTTATACAAAGGATCTTGGTCCAAGAAAGGAGTTAAACGAATCAAAAACGAATTTTTACGGTTAAATCTTTGTTTTTGAATCATAACCGAAACCATGAAAGAAATGGCTTGATCGTGAGTGTAACTTGCTTGGTATTATGGTATGTTGGTTGTAGGTTCTGTATTTAGTGGTAGATAAGGCGGAAAGACGAGTTTGTAGCTTGTAGTGGCGGAAAACGAAAGGTATATTCTGTTATGTTCGGTTTTGGAGTTTTTGGACAGATTGTGGTGTGTTTGGATTTGGGTCATGAAATTTTACAGGGATGTTCTATATATGAAAATATGAGTTCTGTGAATTTTTGGACAAAGGATGAATATTTGGTGAATTTAATGCTCGGTTTTGGCCAAAAATGGTGAAAAATAGTTAAATATCATGAAAAATTCTGGAAAATTGCAGATAAGCTTTTTATATCATGTATAAGTCACACACAAAATTTGAGGTCCGTTGGAGAAGTCTAAGTAGGCTTTTCGGTTAAACGAGTTCTAGGGTTTTCTAGCTCGGTTTTAGTGAAAATGGCATGTAAAAGGGGATTTTGGTTCTGGACAAACTACAGGGGACTATGTGTATGGCAGGGGACATCCAGGAAAAATTTAGGATTTTTCTAAGATCGTTTGGTATTTACGGCATATTTAGTGTTTAAATGGTGTTTAAAAATATATAAATAAATTTTAAATATAAAAATTAATTCTGGAAATATTTCTATAAATTTCCCCCACTGTCAAAATGTTATTTGTGCAAAATTTCAAGATCCGAGGTTAAATGGATAATTATTTGTGCTAATTATCAAACTTTTAAAGTTAAAACGCGTAAACCCGTGAAGTTCGCTTAAGCGAGCTGACTGGTGTATAAAAACCCTAAAAATGAACTATTTTCATATAATTGAGTTAAACAAGTAAAAAAGAATCATCCGAAAATAATTCGGATGATTTGGGTATTTTAGCCGATTTAACAGTTCCGGTACGCCAAATACGGAAACGGGTCCCGCGGCCAATCGGGGCGTCTAAACCGAGCTCTAATTTCACATCTTTAATTAAATTATCAGTCAACCACTACTCTCGGGTCGTGTGTGACCAAACTCATTTTTGAAACGTAAAAACGGATAACCGTGCTAGGCACGCAAAACGAGAAAAACGACTAATAGTAGTTGTGACCATGGAACTCTAAACGATATCACAATCTGAGTCCGGAGAAGTGTTTCTGGGTTAACCTTGCCCCCAGAACGGGTACAGTGCTGGGTTAACAGTGTCCCCAGATGTACCGGTTAACTTGGTTAAAGTTATATTAATAATGAGTGTATAGTAACGATCGTAGGGTTCATATTACAGATTGGACATGTTAACTGATAATGATTGTTGTTACCTGCTTGCAGTTAAGGTGAGTTTCACGAGCCCCTTTTCCTGAATTGTTTTCAAATATTTTCCCGGGGCGGAAGCATGTTACTATTGAAATGTTTAAGTACATACTGAACGCATGGATTTGCGTGGATTTATATATACTTGATTGTACGGGAATCGTACGAAATGTGTACAGTACTGGGTTAACAGTATCCCCAGATGTTTCTAGAAGTGTTTCTGGGTTAACATTGCCCCCGGAATGGGTACAGTACTGGGTTAACAGTGTCCCCAGATGTACAAAGAGGTGTTTCTGGGTTAACATTGCTCCCGGAATGGGTACAGTATTGGGTTAACAGTGTCCCCAGATAATATTATATTATGATATTGATTTATCAAGGTTTACTCAATTGTGAAACTCACCAACTATTCGTAGTTGACCCGTTTCCTCACATGCTTTTCAGGTACAACTAAGATAAAGTGATTGCTTACGTGCTAAGTGCTTGATGTGTGTAAGATTTGCGTGCGGGATGTTAGGATACATTATAACAAATAGAGTTATGTATCGTATTGTATGATGTGTGTATCACCTAGACGGTAATGAAACACGAGATAATGTAATTTTGAAGTATATTAATGCATTCAGTTTTCTTTATAAACAATGTGGTTGATATATCAGAGGTGTCTGTTGCATCCCGTTTACGTTTCCGCTGCGGTTGCGGGGTGTTACAGAAGTTCGTATCAGAGCCATTGGTTATAAAAGAATTAGGATGTCTTTAAAAGATACCTAAAATATAACCAGTAGCTCAAGTATTATAGGATCTGAATATCAACTAATAATTTATAGTGACGAGAGCTGGATGAACTTGGATGGACAAGTGAGTTATTATGGTCCGGAACATAATAACAGACTTGTCCGCACGAGGGAATTCAGGGGAAGTCACGGGGTACATTAATAGGTAAAAATGGCAACATATGTGTAAAGTATATAATAATATTTATACGTGCTAATGTGTATATATATAGATGTACATATCTTGTGGGTACATGTATTGAGAAATAGGACCCGGATAAGGAACCGGGGGATAAAATAATAAAAGTACCGAGGATGCTGAAATTTCTAGAGCATCGGTTGATGATAATGAGTCTGACTTATCGGGCCATAGTTATGATAGTACCAAGTTAGATTTCCCGTTTGACATTAACCAGAAATATCTAGTAACCGTCACTCCCAACCAAAATTGATGAATCCCTTACCCTACCAACACCGGTACCGTATATCTTAATAACCCCCTATGTTCACCCGAACCGACGACCCTCATGTACGGATGGACTTGTACGTGAACCCATTCTTATTCCGTTAAAAAAAAATTTTTGATAATAAATGAGCAGATAAAAATAATATATGGAAATATATATATGTATTCTCACTCCCAAAAATATGAGTCATACCATCTCCAGATCGAGAATTACCGATTTTAGCGAACCTAGAACGCCGGAGGACATTGACTGAGCAAGCGATAGAGTTCCCCATAATAGTAATTAATAATATTTGAAGGCAACCCATGTTGCGTGATTACCTTGAACCTCGCAACTCCCTATGTTAACCTTACATCCGTTAGATGCCTATACCCATGTATACTCGAATAGAATGATTACCCATACACAAAGCGGTGTTGGAATCATTATAGCATAGTTGGTTATTCGTTCGTAAGTGGTATACCGTGTATACCGGATATACGAATGGACACGGATATTATAACTCCGTGGTACGTAATCGTTTGGTGCTCACGGTGAGCATGTATCGGTTATGCTGACATGCAGAAGGATATTGAAATCAAGTATATTAAACATTAATCTTTGTTGAGAAGGATATATATGTCCGTTGGTGACAAGAGTATGAAAAATATTTAAACGTGAACCGACGTCAGGTTAAGTCCATATGTTATTATATTTGTGGGACATATATACTAGATACTAGTATGTGTAATATGTATGATAATACTTGGTGTGTATGTGTACTTGCTGTTATAATTGAGCTGGTAACGAGTTATACGGTGAAATTAATATTGATCACTGCGTACGGGATGAGTACGGCAGAATGACATAAAGAGAGTAACTCCAATGATGGAGATTGATATGATTCAGTTGATTGCTCAAAGATAGCAGATGATGATACCGAGTGTCGTATCACAGATCACTGCTAGTGTTGATGCAAATGTGATCGTAGACTTATAGATCGAGCAATCACATGATTATGAATATTTCAATTCTTAGTGTTATTACTAAGAGTGTTAATGTCCCACCGAATACTATTATGACTACAAGTATTAGTTATAAACTAAAGATGAATAGTAGTCGTAATGAATTAGATCCGGTATGAAGGATATGTTTGTTGTTTGTGTTAAGGGGATTATTAATAGTTTACTGATGGTAAAGGGAGGAATAGATTAGCGAGTGGAGAGAAAAGATCGAAATGGTTAAGGATATTGGTACGAGTCTAGAACATTGTGTAGTGAAATATGCTACAGATATGTTGGTAGATTATGTTGTATCGTGATGGAACACGATGGTACAAAATTATAGTTAGAAAATTATTGCTCAGATGATATGGTCAGGATTTAAAATTCTTGTGCTAGAGCACTTTTATTCAAGTAATTAAGTTCAGAGATTGGGAACCGAGCTATGAAAGATAGAAATGTTGTGTGCTGATCACTTAGAACACGCTAATAGTTTGAAGGAATTGTCATGTCTGGTAACATGGCTAATTGCTTCTGAAACTAAGCGAAGTGAGCGCTATATTGGGGACTAACTCCATCAATAAGGAGTATAGTCAACCCTGTAAAATATACAACCTTTGGAAGGGTTGTGTCACAAGCCAGCATTGATATATTTAACTCTATGGGAAGCGGACTGGAAGGACGTTAGGTGAGACATCGAGTGTTAAAGAAGAGAAATGATAAAGGTATAGTGCAAGATAGACATTTGAATAAGTAGGTATGTCCTACAACCCAGAATTATACTAAGACTAATTCTGGTGTGAAAACATGAACCGCATGAAGGGTCCTTCCCTAAATGTGGAAAATATGTTTATCGGCAGGAAGAAGAATGTCGAGTGATAGCCGGCCACAGGTGTGGTAAAGATGGACATAATGCCCCAATTGTAGAACCAATTGAAGCCATGTGAACCGGCAACCCCAACCCATTCGTGTACAACCACTCTGAACCCAACAGCTTCAATAACAATCCATCTAAAGAAATCGAATTATGCCAAACAGTTGTACTTGCTATGAATGTGGCAGTACAGAACATTTCAAGAGAAATTGCCCAAAGTTGAACCAAGGTGTAGTTGGAAGACGAGCCTCATGACAAGCATCAACCTCTGATCAAGTAAGGAGCCGAGCTTTTGTGAGTAATTCGAATAAAGCACATCATGATCCAAAGGTGATATTAAGTATGTTGTAGTTTTAAATCAATAGGCACCAGTGATATTCTTGCGGTCGTTGATAGAAGTTAGTTCCTGTTAATCTCCTATCATTTGGAAAGATACCGATTAGTGAAACTATAGAACCCTATACTGTAGAATCGCTAACGGTAAATCCCTAATGGTTAACTGAATTGTTCGGAATTGTCCTATTATTCTGAACGATTAACCTTTCCTTATTGACCTACGACCAGTAAAGTTAAGAAGTTTTGACGTAATAGTTAACATGGATTGGCTAACTCAACATGAAGCTGAAATCAAATATGAAAAGAAGATGATTAGAAGCTCTCATTCGGACGATGAAGCGATTAGATACAGAGAAAAGTGTACGGTATTATGTTACCACTCTAATCTCATCTTGAGATGTTATAATATTTACGACAAGAAGACGTGGTGTATTTAACAAACGCGATTGCCAAAGTATTTAAAAGAAAACATATAGAAGATGTTTCGGTGATACGTAAATATCCAGAAGTTTTCCCAGGAGAACTTCCTGGATTACCGCCAACCCGACAGGTCGAATTCAGAATCGATTTAATACCTCAAGCTGGTCCTGTTGCTAAAGCATCTTACCGACTTGCGCCAAATGAAATGCAAGAATTATTGGATAAAGGTTTTATACGACCTAGTTAGTCACCATGGGGTGCACCGGTGTTATTTGGGAAATGAAGGACGGAAGTGTTAGGATATGTATTGATTAGGGAGAATTGAATAAAGTGACGATCAAGAATAGGTATTCACTTCTTCGAAGAAAATGATCTGTTTAATTAACTGCAAAGGGCGATTTATTTTTAGAAAATTAGTCTTAGATATAGTTATCACCAAATGAAAAATCCAAGAGGAGGTCGTTGCAACAACAGCATTTCGGACTCGCTACAGCCATTATGAATTCTTAGTTATGCCTTTCGGGCTAACAAATGCGCCGGCAGCATTCATGGAACTCAGGAACCGAGTCTGTAAACTTTATTTTGACAAATTTGTCATAACATTCATTGATGATATTTTGATATATTCGCAACGTAAAGAAGAGCACGAACGACGGTTAAGGAAAATTGTGGAAGTGTTAAAGCAAGAGGAGTTGTACGCGAAGTTTTCGAAATGTGATTTTGAAGGCACAATCCCTTGGTCATGTTGTTAAGCAACAAGGATTTCACATAGATCCAAATAAGATGGAAACCATTAAAATTGTGCCAAGCGCCGATTTTTAAGTCTCCCCGATGGAGACGATGGTTTTGTCGCATATTGTGACGCATCGCGTAAAGGGTTAGGATGCGTGTTGACGAACATCTGGTGGGCAGCCTAAATTAGTGTATGAAATCACAAAAAAATAAAAATATAAGTTCATGTGAATCAACATACACAGTATAATACCTGATGCTTTAAGTGACCGGTAGAAACGTTAATGGTTTGTTAACACAGTCATGGGTAGGCCGAATTGCTGTAGATTAAACGTCCGGCTGATGAACAAATTCATCGACGGTGGATAGTGAATTTGCCGGATAAATGAAATGAAGGTAGAGATCCGTTAAAGAACAGAATGGGGGCGTGAAAGAGGGGATAATTGATTTGGGTTTAGGGTAAAATACGTTATAATAAATAATGAAAAAGGAATAATATAAATGATATAAATTAATATTAATAATCAATAATCATTTAATAGAATTTATTGTCTAATATTTTTACTTATTTTAGTATTTTTTTTATTCACATCACAAATAGAGAAATGGTAGATAAAAATGGAAAGTTTAAAAATCAACCAATAAGAATAAGCCATATTAAGTTAAACTCATTTGTTTTAATAGTATATTAGATAAATATGTTGTATATATTTATATGTTATTATATGCTCTATAATTATAGGTTATTTATAGGCCGTATATATACTAAATATAAAATTATTTTGTATAGCGATATTGAATTTGATTATTGTATTTATTATTTAATAATTAGTTAATTATAACTTTTTCTAAACTTACGAGGTTTTACAAAAATAAGCATTTTCGTATCTTACTATATAATACCACTCATAGATACATTCTCCACATCCATAACAATCTTCTTCCCTTATTCTACAATGTAAGCTCTTCAACGCTTAATTATTTATTTTATATTTCAACTTATTATTTCACTAAAGTCTTTTTTAATTTTTTTTAATCGGATTAAAATGGAGGTTGAAACCTTTACAGTGTAGAATGAAATTGATGCTTTCAAAACATCTTCATCCACAGTTAAAGTTAGAGTTTTGAGAGGATGGACCATCATGGATAAAAAACACCCCATTGAGACTTTTTGATAGAGATGGTCCACCTGGATCAATTTGTAAGTTTTAATTATTTTTTTCCTTTCTTTATAATAATTCGCTTTTCGTTAATTATTTGCAGCTATTTCTTATCATTATATTCTTATTTGATCACAGGAGAATCGAATCCAAGCTACAATTTTTAAAACCGAAATTTTTTGTTTCGAAAGGTTTTTGAATGAAAACTCCACTCTCACAATTGTGAATCCTAGCGTAGGTTTGAATGCTTCCAACTACAGGGTAATTGATTGTCCAAACAAGTTGGTTTTGGGACCAAACACCCATGTCAATCTGTGTCAACACTTTGATGGTCGTATATTTGTTTTTAAATAACTTCATTTCAATAAACAATTAACAAAGAAATTTCTATGAAATTCACTATAGGTATACATCTCATTTTACATGTAAATACTATTTTGTTTATATATTATAATTTTTTTATTAATTATGTAGCATTTTTTGTCAAGTAAGAATTTCATTCGGTTGTTGTAGATGTCATTGGTTATGTGGTTCACATCTTCAAGACCAAGAGCTCAAACTTGAAAGAAAAAAACAACGTACCATGGAGATCTTTGATTTAAGGTGTAACGCCCCTTATCCCGTTGCCCTACTTTAGTGTTGGATTTATTCATAAACACAGTTCTAAATATCATAGTAAAATAAAAATTTCGCGGAAACATTAAACGTCAACCATATACTACAAATTCATTCAAATCTTTTCATAACAATCAAACTCTTGTCTTAAACATTATATAAAAAGTCATATTAAAACATCATAACATTTTCCTCAAGATTACAACCTCTTTCGTCCAATATCATGTGTCTTCATTCAAGCTATCTGCATTAACCTATTTACCTACGTGCGCACTAAAAGTCAGCTACGCTGAGTGAGTTCTAGTTAATCAGGCAAAATACATTACATTCACCTACTATTTATACGTATCCAGAGTATTCAATACAAAAATTCATTCTTTAAAACTTTCATCATTTCTTTTATTATCATACATAGTGCATACATAACTTTCTCTACGTTTTAAAGAGCATTTCGCCCTACATACCTAGGATATTATTATGGTCCGGTGCCTTTCATTCTTGGATATTATTAGGGTCCGGTTATCCTCGGATATTGTTAGGGTCAGGTACCCATCTTCTTCGGGTATTATTTGGGCCTGGTTCCCTTCTTTCCATACAACCATACATACATTTTATTACATATATATTTACATACTTTCATACACACTCTTAGCCTTTTCTATTTCATTTATCAAACATCCACATATCATACACTTACCACTTAAGGTAAATGTATTAACTAATCACATCGAGTATGCACACAACCCCGATTTGTGAAAACCATATATAAAAAAAAGGGCCGAGGCGGGTGTAACTACAAGTCCTTCAAGGGCTATGACCCGCCGAAGCTAACTGGTTTGGGAGACGCAATCGCTGCTCTTCAATGGATAACCGCCATGGATAAAATTATCCGCATTAGCGAATGCCATCCCGATCAAGCTGTGGGTCATGCTACTCAATCATTCGGTGACGAAGCAATGTACTAGTGGGAGGCGGTTGAATAGAGAAATACTCGAGATGAGATTAAGGCGATGAGATGGGATGATCTGAAAGAGTTGGTGATGAAGAGGTTCTGTGCTAATGCCGAAGTTGAAAGAGCTGAGATGAAGTTCCTGAACTTAAAAGCGGGAAAGATGGCACACCGTGAGTACACTACTGAATTCAATCTCATGTCTAGGCTGATACCTGACATGGTGAACACTGAAGCTAAGAGAGTCAAATGTTACGTCATGGGACTTCTGCAGAATGTTAGCACCTTGGTTAAGGCTAGTAAACCCTCTACGTTTGACTCAGCTGTGGAATTGGCCGAGATGGTTTATTGGGACCTTGCCACCAGTGAAGAGGAGAAGACCGAACCGAAGAGAAAGAACCCAACCCCAAAACCAAAGGAATCTAACGAAGAGGACCCACGTAAGAAGAAGGCAATGCATGAGGAGTTCACTGTTTGTGAAAAATGTGGGAAGAAGTACCCGGGAGGGTGCAGATTGGGATTAAGTGTTTGCTACAGGTGTGGAAAAGCAGGACATTCCTCCTAGGAGTGCAAGGATCACCATAGGTGTCATAAATTTGGAGGGCATGGACACCTAGAAGGGGACCGTAGGAAGCCAATGGATGAGCGCGGAGCAGAGAATAATGCTTGAGGCTTAACAGTTTGCTTCATTTGCTTAGAGAAGACCGTTCAAGAAGGCTAGCTACTAGCCATAAGTTTTAATCTATGTTTGACTTATTAATGACTTAATGCGTGTTGTTTTATATTGAAGCTTGGATTAATTATGATATGAACTGTCTTGAATGCATGTGGTTATGATGAATAGTTGTGTTGTAATAAAGCGTCGTCTTAGGCGTTAACATTAATATAATGTGAAACAAAGCCCCTTAGAGGGACAAGACGAGACTTGGTGCATCAATGGCCTCATGGATAAGCTACCTTAATATCTAAAACCCATGAATATCACTCGGTGACTGAAAAGTCAGGAGTAAGAAGGATAACCCAGAAAGCCAAGATGATCCGACAAGTGTGTGAATATTAGAAGTGTTCCTTTTTGTAAGGAATGAGCTAGGCTTCGGGGACGAAACCATTTTAAGTTGGGAAGACTTGTAACATCCCGAAATTTCCTAGATTAATATTTAATACATTATTTAATTATGGCGTAATAGTTTACTCGGATTAATAGAGAAATAATAAAGAATTAATAAAATAAAAAAGATGGAAGACTAAGTATGCTAATTAAATGGAATGAGTTATGGACCAAAAAGAAAAGATGGGCCTTAGGCCCATGGGCTTAAGGGAGTATAAATACCACCTTAAACCCTAATCATTTCTTTTTCCATCCATCTTATCTTTCAAGAATCTCTACACACTCAAAACGCACACATACAAACCCTACATACGACCGCAAGCAAGAGAGAGAATCCAAAACCCAAAACCAAGCAAGATTCTTGATAGATCTTGGATAGTTAAGCAAGATACAAGATTTAAGTTCATCACCAAGTTAAACCACAACCTAAAAACGAATAAAGGTACGTTCTTTAACTTTAAAGGTTATATTTTTATGAACGGTTTGTTATGAAACTTAAAGCTAGAGTCGATTGGGACTAAACGAACCATAAATTTACAAACTTGACGTTTAAAATGAACTAGATGAACATGGTTAAGGTTACAACTCATTTAAAGAAACCCTAGATCTAGTTTTGGACATCTTTAGCCTAAAGGTTCAAACTTTATTGTCACTCGAGTCAAGTTTTGGCCGAAAATGGTTAAAGGAATGTTTACGGGTTAATACCAAGCTATAAAGAGGTATTAAAGTCTTGAAATGTAATAAATATGGTGATAAATGAACCCAAGCTATTCAGCATTTGAATACATTAAAGGACCAACAGCTCATTCGCTTACAATCCCTGTACTCGCTTACAATCCTCAGACTCGCTTACAATCCCTATACTCACTTACAATCCTTAGACTCGCTTACATTGCCTATAATCTCTTACAATCCTTAGACTTGCTTACAATCCCTATATTCGCTTGCAATCCTTAAACTCGCCTACATTGCCTATACTCACTTATAATCCTTACACTCGCTTACATTGCCTATACTTGCTTACAATCCTTAGACTCGCTTACATTGCCTATACTCGCTTACAATCCTTAGACTCGCTTATATTGCCTATACTCGCTCACAAAGACCATACTCGCTTGCATTGCCTATATTAGCTTACAATGTTCAATAGCTTACAATGTTCATTAGGTTACAATTTCATTAGCTTACAATGTTCATTAGCTTAACATTTCATTAGCTTACAATTTCATTAGTGTACAATGTGATCATTAGCTTACAATGTGATCATTAGATACAAGTGTATTCTAATACCATTCGAATACAATGTATTCAAATAGATTAGGGTAAAAGATGAAAACAATCTAAGTAAAAATGTATTCTAACATAAAACCATTAAATTAGACCCGACTTAGCCATTTTTATCTGAGATATAAATAATGTAAATAGGACATGTATTGATACGTATAATTAATGTACAGTCAGCTGAGCTCAACAAAAGAAAGGAATAATGATTAACGTAGAAAGAAACAGGATCTAAGTGAGTTTCTATCCCCATTTCCTTGTTATGTTTTCGGGGCTGTGTGCATACTCAATGTGGAATTTTAATACACTTACTTTAAGTGGTAAGTGTATGCCATAGATGATTTATGTGATAAATATTATACTGAGGTTATGGATGGGTGCTTGTCAGTGCGTGAACAATCTTCGGATATTGCACGTATCGCCAAGGAAGGTGATTATAGTTGTATGTATGGTATGTGGAAGCAAGTGTATGAACAGTATGTGGGCTCTATGTCTGATATAGTAAGTTAGGATGGAAAATCCCTCTAACTCCTATTGGACATATGTGACACTCATCAATTTCAGGTTAACTCCGTTAATCCAAACTCCGTTAATTCAAACTCAAGATGACACGAACTATGTCATTCCAGTTAACACACATCTCATTACATTTAATTAGGGTTTAAATGACACATGACAATCATTACACATTACACAAGTAGTCTTTCGGAGTTTCACCAAAACACACACGAGTCGACTCAAACCGTTGGTGAACAAACAATAAATATTATAAACAAGTAATTGGTATAAATATGTGTTATGTTTATATGTAATTTGGTGCTTGCATGTATAACACCATGTTATGGATGAAAAAGATTACTTGTGCTAGAATTAAACTAAATAAAAGTTGAGGGTGCAAGTTGTAACATATAATATATTTAATTATTATATAAACAAACTAAATAATAAACCCTAACCCTCCTCTTCCTCTCTTTCCCTTTGTGCAACGGCAGCCCCTTCCCCCTTGGTTCGACCGAAACACACCACACACACATACATACAATCAATCTTGCAAGCTTCTTAAAGGTTTAAGGTGCTAGCTAGGTAAAACTAAACCCTATGTCTAATCAATTCTATGAATATTTGCATCACTAAACATATTAATCATAAACCCTAAATGCTAAATATGTTGATTGTTGATGACTTAGGGTTGTATGCATGATTGTTAGTTCATAGGTTAATAGTTTGTTGAGTTTTTGATGAAAACTTATGCTGGACAGATTCATAATTGCATGTTAAAATGAATGTAACTTGATGTTAATGATGTGTTTTGAAGTTATTATTGATTTTATGATGTAGTGTGTCGAGTCTAATTTCTAAAGAGTTTGATTTTGTAATTTTTGGACGTGTGAAAGTTAGTTTTATTAATTTATACAAATCTGTTGTGCAAGTCTGATTCGGGAAGCCTTCTTGTAGGCTGTTTTGTAATTAATGTATCCCACAAACGACAAGACCAATTGAGTTGATTCCACTTTTGGAAGTAAATAATTTGAGTGAGTAATCTAACTCAGTTGGCCTTGAATTAATTGGATTAACCATGTAACGGGAACAGTAAATACCATTTTGTTGTGCATGATAATGACTGATGTGTGCTTACTGTGTTGTTTTGATCATTGTGAGAAAACCGTATGTAGTAAAAATATAATAAAAATATTTTTAGAAACCTAACTCACGTGTGCTTCTGTGATGATTTTTGGTGATTTTATTTACATGTAATGATTTATGAAATAGAGGAATCTTGATGTGTTAAAATCTGTATCGGTAACTTAGCTATTGTATTCCTTGAGTTAACATGAAAAGTGATTAATTGATCGATGTTTTCTATGTGTTTGACATATTTGCCCCTATGGGAGATAATTTATTGGTAATGTACCATAGTAACATTTAACACTATACTTGTTCACACATGTAACTATCACCAACGTGTTTGTCGAGTCGCACTTGTTTCACAAAGTAACACGAATACATCTCATGCGTAACTTATATTTGTCGAGTCTAGAGACTCACTCGTAGTTTAAACACTTAGAAATCTCATTTTTGTTTTTAGAGGACTAGTGAGGATTTCTGTAATGCACGCTTTTCTCGGATTTTTGTTAACTTCGCAAACAGTGAGTTCACGGCCCCTTTTACTCTTTTAACGCTTTTTTTAAGGGGGGGGATAGCATACTCCAACGATTTAGATTTTGTTACTCATTGTATATCACTTGTAAGGATAAGTGGCAGCAAACCAACTAAGTCCTTCTGAGCATCAAACCGGTTAATATTTGGATAATAACGAGTTACCTTTGAGTAGTACTACTGGGTTTGACAAACCCCACCCAACTCTAAACTCGACTGTAGGTCGAGTGGGTGTAATTTTGGCTTACACATTACCATGGTCGTGGTTGACATGGTGTCAAGGCAATCGTATAAACAGTCAGCTTCGGTGTCGAACACTTAGTAATACATGCTTGATAGGTTAGCTACCTATTGATATATAATTGACTTAACACTATCTGGTAACGCTAAAACGCAACGCTTAAATTTTACTTAGCCATGTGAACTCACCAACCCTGTGTTGACGCTTTTAGTATGTTTATCTCAGGTAGCCGACGCGGGCGAGCGGTATAGGACATGCATTCACTGAACTCTATCGTTTTAAATTTCTTTTAAATTTTATCATGATAACGGTGTTTTAAGTCGTCCTGTGTGACACAACTTTTTTTGCTTTACAGTATACGCTTCCGCATTTTTGCTTAAGACTTGACGTCTTGGTTGTTTTTAAAACTTTAACTGTGGTGTTTGATATAACTAATGATTCCGATCCTGTTAGTTCACATCCTCTGACGGTAAAACTCTGTTAGTGGATTTTGAGGGTGTGACAACATAGACCCGAGAAGTGATAATGTAAGGACTGTGGACATTATATGTGTTCCTTAAATGGATATTAAATAAAAAATATATATATAGTGTTCCTTCTATGGATAATGAATAGTGTTCCTTCTATTTGTAACATCCTGCTTTTGATAAGAATTAATAAAATAAATTTCGTTCATTTTATAAAGTGTCGTGTGTCGGTTTAAATAAATAAACAAATAGAAGGTGGGCTTGGACTTTAGAAGATGGAAAATAAGGAATGGAATGGGCCTTAGGTACATGGGCTTAAGGGAGTATAAATACCCCTTAAACCCTAAACCTTTCCATTTTTATCCATTCTCTACACCATAGCCTACACCTTGGAAAACACACACACCATCCTATAACCCGAACCAAGATCCGAAGTCGAAACCCAAGATTGTTGGTGCTAGATCGTTGTGACGAACCAAATCAACATCAAATACCAGCTCGTGTTCGAATACCGACTCGTCTAAGGTACGTTTATATTTAGAAATCGTTCATATAGGTTCGGTTTGATTAAGGAAATCTTAGATCCGTGTTAGTTTGTTATAAACGAATCCAAAACAACAAATCTTATGGAAATTGGTTAACATTTGATGGGTTAATTGTAAACCTAAGTAAACCCGTAACCTATATGCCTAAATCGCACCCCTTAAACATCGACGTTAGGCCGATTTGATGGTTGGGGTTTGTAGGCGCTGGTCAGACGATTCCGTTGATACCAAAATCGCGATATTTGGTTAAGAAACGAAGGTTTAATTGCAAATCTAAGATCTGTTGACTATTTGCTGTTCTTGACGATTTTGACTTTGACCCTTGGGTCAAAGTCTGGATAAGAACTATTGGTGATTCGTTATGGGTGATTCTTTAGCTAGTTCGTTATGGGAGCTTAGCGAATCAGAGGGTGATTCGTTAGCTATTTCGTTATGGGAGCTTAGCGAATCAGAGGGTGATTCGTTAGCTAGTTCGTTATGGGAGCTTAACGAATCAGAGGGTGATTCGTTAGCTAATTCGTTATGGGAGCTTAGCGAGTCAGAGGGTGATTCGTTAGCTAGTTCGTTATGGGAGCTGTAACACCCCGCAACCGCAGCGGAAACGTAAACGGGGTGCGACAGACTCGTCTGATATCAACCACATTGTTTATAAAGAAAACCGAATACATTAATATACTTCAAATTACATTATCTTGTATTTAATTACCGTCTAGGTGATACACACATCATACAATACGATACATAATTCTATTTGTTATAATCTATCCTAATATCCTGCACGCAAATCTTACACACATCAAGCACTTATCATGTAAGCAATCACTTCATCTTAATTGTACCTGAAAAGCATGTGAGAAAACGGGTCAACTACGAATAGTTGGTGAGTTTCACAATTTGAGTAAACCATGA
This sequence comes from Bidens hawaiensis, assembly GCF_021521415.1. Classification (NCBI taxonomy): domain Eukaryota; kingdom Viridiplantae; phylum Streptophyta; class Magnoliopsida; order Asterales; family Asteraceae; genus Bidens; species Bidens hawaiensis. Next base: position 60,463 of record NW_027498901.1, read on the forward strand.
TAAATCCATATCAAAATATAATATTATCTGGGGACACTGTTAACCCAGTACCGTACTCATTCCGGGGGCAATGTTAACCCAGAATTACGATGTAATTATGCTGAGCCTACAAGTGAAACCTCTGTTAACCCAGAGACACATCCAATAACCTCTGGGGACACTGTTAACCCAGAAACACATTTAATAACCTCTGGGGACACTGTTAACCCAGAAACACATTTGATACCCTCTGGGGACACTGTTAACCCAGAAACCCATTTAATAACCTCTGGGGACACTGTTAACCCAGAACACTGTTTCGGGCCTTACACTGTTAGCAACTCAGACAATTACCATCTTAATACATTACCGTACGATTCCTGTACAATAAACATTATATAAATACATTCATTTCCATGCGATCAGCATGTACTTAAACATTTTGATAGAAACATGCTTTCCGCCCCGGAAAAATATTTAAAACAGTTCAGTAAAAAGGGGCTCGTGAAACTCACCTTAGCACATGCAAGCAGGTAACAACAATCATTATCAGTTAACATGTCCAATCTGTAATATGATCCCTACGATCGTTACTATACACTCATTATTAATATAACTTTAACTAAGTTAACCGGTACATCTGGGGACACTGTTAACCCAGCACTGTACCCGTTCTGGGGGCAAGGTTAACCCAGAAACACTTCTCCGGACTCAGATTGTGATGTCGTTTAGAGTTCCATGGTCACAACCACTATTAGTCGTTTTTCTCGTTTTGCGTGCCTAGCACGGTTATCCGTTTTTATGTTTCAAAAATGAGTTTGGTCACACACGACCCGAAAATAGTCGTTGAATGATAGTTTAAGTAAAGTTGTGAAATTTGAGCTCGGTTTAGACGCCCCGTTTGGCCGCGGGACCCGTTTCCGTCTCTAGCGTACCGGAAACTGTTAAAATAGGTTAAAATTACTCAAATCATCCGAATTATTTTCGGATGATTTATTTTTACTTGTTTAACTCATTTATATGAAAATAGTTCATTTTTAGGGTTTTTATACACCAGTCAGCTCGCTTAAGCGAACTTCACCGGTTTACGCGTTTTAACTTTAAAAGTTTGATAATTAGCACAAATAATTATCAGTTTACTCTCGGATCTTGAAATTTTGCACAAATCACTTTTTAATAGTGGGTAATTTTATAAAAATATTTCCAGAATTAATTCTTATATTTAAAATTTATTTATCTATTTTTAAACAACATTTAAACACTAAATATGTCGTAAATACCAAATAATCTTAGAAAAATCCCAAATTTTTCCTGGATGTCCCTTGCCATCCACATAGTCCCCTGTAATTTTTCCAGAACCAAAATTTTTTTTTACATGCCATTTTTACTAAAACCGAGCTAGAACACCCCAGAACTCGTTTAAACCGAAACGCCTACTTAGACTTCTCCAACTGACCTCAAATTTTGTGTGTGACTTATGCATGATATAAAAAGCCTATCTGAAATTTTCCAGAATTTTTCATGATATTTAACTATTTTTCACCATTTTTGGCCAAAACCGAGCATTAAATTCACCAAATATTCATCCTTTATCCAAAAATTACCAAAAATTCACAGAACTCATATTTTTATGTGTTTAACACCTCTGTAAAATTTCATGACCTAACTTTAAAGCATCAACAATCTGTCCAAATTTCCCAAAACCGAACATAACCGAATATACCTGTCGTTTTCCGCCACTACAAGCTACAAACTCGTCTTTCCGCCTTATCTACCACTAAATACAGAGCCTACAAACAACATACCACAATACCAAGCAAGTTACACTCACGATCAAGCCATTTCTTTCATGGTTTCGGTTATGATTCCAAAAACAAAGATTTAACCGTAAAAATTCGTTTTTGATTCGTTTAACTCATTTCTTGGACCAAGATCCCTTGTATAACCCGTATACATCACTTGATCATGCAAGAATCGGTTTTCATCTTTGAAACCTCATTTTCTTGCAAACAAACTCAAGAAACGAAGATGAACACGTATATAACACGATTTTTACCTCGGTTTTCTTGCTCAATTTCCGGATTTTTGGATGTTAAAGTGGAAAGGATTGAAGGATGTTGAGAGATTTGATGAGAAAAAAGAAAATAAGAATGGGAATGTGGACTTAAGGTCCGATCGGCATAAGGGAGGGGTGGGGTGGGACCCACCTCTCCATTTTTAACCACATATTCGGATATCGGAGATCTGGATAATGTTTTGGATAATCTGGTTCAGTTCGTTTTTCGGTTAAATGTTTAATTCGGCTTAAAACGAGGCTAAAACGGTCGTTTTTCGGCTTAAAAATGAATTTTATATAAAACCGTTTAAAAACTTTAAAAACTTAAACCATGACTTTTATTAACTTGAAACATCATATCATTAATTATCGTGCATCTTTTTCGGCTTGATCGATCATCTCTTGCTCGGTTTGGTATTAAAGGTTTCGTTTAACGTACCGACGTACTATTAAATCGAAATCCTTTTTCTGTGCTTTAATCCACTTATCCCGAAGCTTTAATACTTCGTAACATCACTAAATATCATATATCTCGTCTATAATTGAACCCTCGATTCGTTCGGGTTTCAATAACAATCGATCGATTGATCGCATATTCAATACGGTGAATTATATATTCACGTACAATCAATACAATGAACCATGTATTCTCGTATGATTAATAAGGTAATTCATGTACCCGACATTAAATATGACGTAACTACAGTCTACCGGTTAGGGTATACCGGGTTTCGTCAGAATCGTTACATTCTCCCCCCGTTAAGAAATTTCGTCCTCGAAATTTTACACGCCAACTATCCCCTTCCGAGAGAAAGGTGGGGGGTTTTTCCTTCAGAATTCACCCTCGCGTTACCATGTATAATCTGGTCCTCGCTGTGAATTCCACTTAATCTCAATAAAGCTTGGTATGTCCAAACTGTTTAGTTTTCCCGTCTACTAACTCTACGGAATTATTTATGATATCAAGCATGTCTTCTATGAGTACCTCCGTTACTAGTACTTTCGTTGCCTCATCGCTTAGGCACTTTTCAATCCGTATACATGGCAAAACATCATGTATAGTACTTAGCCCCTGGAGTACTTTAATCGATAAACTAAATGACCAATCATGGAGATAGTCTCATGAGGTCCAATAAATTAAGGAGCTATTTTCGGTTTTGTCAAATCTCATATCACCTCTCTAAGGTGATGTCTTAAAAATGCCTTGTCACCTCTTTCCGGTGACAATGGTTTCCTTTGAATGTTGGCATAAATCCTTTGCCAATCTCGCGCTGCTTTCAACTTCTCTTAAACATTATAAATCCGATTGGCTGTTTCTCGAATCAATTCAAATCTTATGGCTTGATCGACGCCCATTTTCAATTTAACAAATTGGTGATAACTACTTCACCCATAGAAAGCTTCAAGCTCTCGATGCTTCCTTCCCCGCCTTCCAATAATGGAAGTAGGATGACTATTTCGATCTGAGATCATTGAAAATGGTACTCCACGACGAGATACCATTTCGCCATTAGGAATTTGGACGAGAATTCATTGTGGTAATCGTCATGGATTGGAATGAAATGCGCGGATTGGTTAATCGATCCGCGATTACCCAATTTACATCATGCCTTTGATATATCATGGGCATTTGCGTCCCGAAATCCATTGTAATTTATTCCCACTATCATTGGCGAATTTTCCTGTCGTTGTAGCGTTCCCTAGGGTTTTCGGCGTGCAGCCTTATCTCTTGCATAACTTAAATATTCACCAACATACGTAACCATATCTTTCTCCAAACTCGGCCATTAATACAATCCTTTCAGATATTCGTATCATCAATAGTCTATTCCGATCCCGGATGTTTGGAATATTTCGATCTATGCGCTTTGTCCATGATTAATTCACGAAAGTCATGGAGGGTCGGGATCCAAACCCGATTTTTGAAGTAGAGAATTTCGTCCACGCGCTGTTCAAAATTCTTCTCATTGCCGTAAAGTTCCTCCTTTTCGTTGTTCCTCTTTCAACGCCTCACGTTGAGCGACTCGAATCAGGTCTGAAAAGTTCGACTGGACTATCATCCCTATTGCTCGCACTCGCAATGGCTTAACCCGATCCTTCCTACTCAAGGCATCGGCTACGACGTTAGCCTTGCCGGGGTGATAACGGATGTCGCAGTCATAATCGCTTAACAACTCGACCCATCTTCGTTGAATATGAGACAGCGGTCTCTCATCATCTATAAAATTTGTTTATTTGCGTAGTACAAAGGATTATGAATTGGGTAATGCTAAAAATTCTTCAGTCAACCGCTGATAGTCTCCGGCTAGTCCTAAAAATTGGTTCATTCCCCTTTTGGTGCCTTGGGTGACTGCCAGTTTTAATGGTTTCTATTTTATTTGGGTCTATGTGAAATCCTTGTTGCTTTACAACATGACCAAGGGATTATGCCTTCTTTATTCAAAATCATATTTCGAAAACTTCGCGTACAACTCCTCTTACTTTAACACTTCCACAATTTTCCTTAACCGTCGTTCGTGCTCTTCCTTAAGTTGCAAATATATCAAAATATCATCAATGAATGTTATGACAAATTTGTCAAAATAAAGTTTATAGACTCGGTTCATGAGGTCCATGACCACTGCCGGCGCATTTGTTAGCCCGAGAGGCATAACTAAGAATTCATAATGGCCGTAACGAGTCCGAAACGCTGTTGTTGCAACGTCCTCCCCTTGGATTTTTCATTTGGTGATAACTATATCTAAGATCAATTTTCAAAAAATAAATCGCCCTTTGCAGTTGGTTAAACAGATCGTTTACTTCGAAGAAGTGAATACCTATTCTTGATCGTCACTTTATTCAATTCTCCCTAATCAGTACATATCCTAACACTTCCGTCCTTCATTTCCCAATTACCACTGGTGCACCCCATGGCGGCTAACTAGGTCGTATAAAACCTTATCCAATTATTCTTGCATTTCAGTTGGTGCAAGTCGGTAAGATGCTTTAGCAACAGGGCCAGCTTGAGGCATTAAATCGATTCTGAATTCGATCTGTTGGGTTGGCGGTAATCCAGGAAGTTCTTCTGGGAAAACTTGTGGATATTACGTATCACCGGGACATCTTCCATATGTTTTCTTTTAAATACTTTGGCAATCGCGTTTGTTACATACACCACGTCTTCTTGTCGTAAATATTATAACATCTCAAGATGAGATTAGAGTGGTAACATAATACCGTACACTTTTCTCTGTATCAAATCGCTTCATCGTCCGAAGGAGATCTTCTAATCATCTTCTTTTCATATTTGATTTCAGCTTCATGTTGAGTTAGCCAATCCATGCTAACTATTACGTCAAAACTTCTTTGCTTTACTGGTCGTAGGTCAATAAGGAAATGTTAATCGTTCAGAATAATAGGACAATTCCGTACAATTTAGTTAACCATTAGGGGTTTACCGTTAGCGATTCTACAGTATAGGGTTCTATAGTTTCACTAATCGGTGTCTTTCCAAAGGGTAGGAGGTTAACAGGAATTAACTTCTATCGACGACCGTAAAAAATATCACTGAAGCCTATTGATTTAAAACTACAACATACTTAACACCACCTTTGGATCATGACGTGCTTTATTCGAATTACTCACAAAAGCACGGCTCCTTGCTTGATCAGAGGTTGATGCTTGCCATGAGGTTAGTCTTCCAACGACACCTTGGTTCAACTTTGGGCAATTTCTCTCGACACGTTCTGTACTGCCACATTCATAGCAAGTACAACTGTTTGGCGTAATTTGATTTCTTTGGATGGATTGTTATTGGAGCTGTTGGGTTCAGAGTGGTTGTACACGAATGGGTTGGGGTTGCCGGTTCACATGGCTTCAATTGGTTCTACAATTGGGGCATTACGTCCATCTTTACCACACCTGTGGCCTACTATCACTCGACATTCTTCTTCCTGCCGATAACCATATTTTCCACATTTAGGGAAGGACCCTTCATGCGGTTCATGTTTTCACACCAGAACTAGTCTTAGTATAATTCTGGGTTGTAGGACATACCTACTTACTCAAAAGTCTATCTTGCACTATACCTTTATCATTTCTCTTCTTTAACACTCGACGTCTCACCTAACGTCCTTCCATTCCGCTTCCCATAAAGTCAAATATATCAATGCTGGCTTGTGACACAACCCTTCCAACGGTTGTATATTTTACAGGGTTGACTATACTCCTTATCGATGGAGTTAGTCCCCCATATAGCGCTCACTTCGCTTAGTTTCAGAAGTAATTAGCCATGTTACCAGACATGACAATTCCTTCAAACGATTAGCGTGTTCTAAGTGATCAGCACACAACATTTCTATCTTTCATAGCTCAGTTTTCCAATCTCTGAGTTTAATTACTCGAATAAAAGTGCTCTAGCACAATAATTTTAAATCCTGACCATATCATCTGAGCAATAATTTTCTAACTATAATTTTGTACCATCGTGTTCCATCACGATACAACATAATCTACCAACATATCTGTAGCATATTTCACTACACAATGTTCTAGACTCTTACCAATATCCTTAATCATTTCGATCTTTTCTATCCACTCGCTAATCTATTCCTCCCTTTACCATCAGTAAACTATTAATAATCCCCTTAACACAAACAACAAACATATCCTTCATACCGGATCTAATTCATTACGACTACTATTCATGTTTAGTTTATAACTAATACTTGTAGTCATAATAGTATTCGGTGGAACATTATCACTCTTAGTAATAACATTAAGAGTTGAAATATTCATAATCATGTGATTGCTCGATCTATAATTCTGCGATCACATTTGCATCAACACTAGCAGTGATCTGTGATACGACATTCGGTATCATCATCTGCTATCTTTGAGCAATCAACTTAATCATATCAATCTCCATCATTGGAGTTACTCTTTTTATGTCATTCTGCCGTACTCATCCCGTACGCAGTAATCAATACTAATCTCACCATATAACTCGTTACCAGCTCAATCATAACAACAGGTACACATACACACCAAATATTATCATATATATTACACATACCGGCATCTAGTATATATGTCCCACAAATATAATAACATATGGACTTAACCTGACGTCGGTTAACGTCTAAATATGATTCATAACCCTTGTCACCATCTGATATATAGATCTTTCTCAACACAGATTAATGTTTACTATGCTTGATTTCAATATCCTTCTGCATGTCAGCATAACCGATACATGCTCACCGTGAGCACCAAACGATTACGTACCACGAAGTTATAATATCCGTGTCTATTCGTATATCCGGCATACACGGTATACCACATACGAACGAATAACCAACTATGCTATAATGATTCCAACACCTCTCTGTGTATGGGTAATCATTCTATTCGAGTATACATGGGTATAGGCATCTAACGGATGTAAGGTTAACATAAGGAGTTGCAAGGTTCAAGGTAATCGTGCGACATGGGTTGCCTTCATATATTATTAATTACTATTATGGGAAACTCTATCACTTGCTCAGTCAATGTCCTCAGGCGTTCTAGGTTTGCTAAAATCAGTAATTCTCGATCTGGAGGAGGTATGTCTCATATGTTTGAGAGTGATAATTACATATATATATATATTTCTATATATTATTTTTATCTGCTCATTTATTATCAATTTTTTTTAACGGAATAAGAATAGGTTCACGTACAGGTCCGTCCGTACGTGAGGGTTGGCGGTTCGGGTGAACATAGGGGGTTATTAGGATATACGGTACCGGTGTTGGTAGGGTAAGGGATTTATCAATTTTGGTTGGGAGTGACGGTTACTAGATATTTCTGGTTAATGTCAAACGGGAGATCTAACTTGGTATTATCATAACTATGGCCCGATAAGTCAGACTCATTATCAACCGATGCTCTAGATATTTCAGCATCCTCGGTACTTTTATTATTTCATCCCCCGGTTCCTTATCCGGGTCCCATTTCTCAATACATGTACCCACAAGATATGTACACATATATATACACATTAGCACGTATAAATAATATTATATACTTTACACATATGTTGCCATTTTTACCTATTAATGTACCCTGTGACTTCCCCTGAATTCCCTCGTACGGACAAGTCTGTTATTATGTTCCGGACCATAATAACTCACTTGTCCATCCGAGTTCATCCAGCTCTCGTCACTATATATTATTAGTTGTTATTCAGATCCTATTATACTTGAGCTACTGGTTATATTTTAGGTATCTTTTAAAGACATCCTAATTCTTTTATAACCAATGGCTCTGATACCAAGTTCTGTAACACCCCGCAACCGCAGATGAAACGTAAACGGGGTGCGACAGACT